>NC_029785.2:64094609-64113633 GCF_000816755.2 Arachis ipaensis
AAGAGTGTGCTTAAGAACCCTGGACACCTCTAATTGGGGACTTTAGCAATGCTGAGTCACAATCTGAAAAGGTTCACCCAGTTATGTGTCTGTGGCATTTATGTATCCAGTGGTAATACTGGAAAACAAAGTGCTTAGGGCCACGGCTAAGACTCATAAAGTAGCTGTGTTCAAGAATCAACATACTGAACTAGGAGAATCAATAACACTATCTGAACTCTGAGTTCCTATAGATGCCAATCATTCTGAACCTTAATGGATAAAGTGAGATGCCAAAACTATTCAAGAGGCAAAAAGCTACAAGTCACGCTCATCTGATTGGAGCTATGTTTCATTGATAGTTTGGAATTTATAGTATATTCTCTTCTTTTTATCCTATTTGATTTTCATTTGCTTGGGGACAAGCAACAATTTAAGTTTGGTGTTGTGATGAGCAGATAATTTATACGCTTTTTGGCATTGTTTTTAGTTTGTTTTTAGTAGGATCTAGTTACTTTTAGGGACGTTTTTATTAGTTTTTATGTTAAATTCACATTTTTGGACTTTACTATGAGTTTGTGTGTTTTTCTATGATTTCAGGTATTTTCTGGCTGAAATTGAGGGACTTGAGCAAAAATCAGATTCAGAGGTTGAAGAAGGACTACTGATGCTGTTGGATTCTGACCTCCCTGCACTCAAAGTGGATTTTTTGGAGCTACAGAACTCCAAATGGCACGCTCTCAACGGCGTTGGAACGTAGACATCCAGGGTTTTCTAGAAATATATAATAGTCCATACTTTGAATAAGGATTGACGACATAAATTGGCGTTCAACGCCAGTTCCATGCTGCAGTCTGGCGTCCAGCGCCAAAAACAAGTTGCAAAGTGGAGTTCAATGCCAGAAACACATTACAAATTGGCGTTCAACTCCAAGAATGACCTCCCCACGTGTAAACTTCAAGCTCATCCCAAGCACACACCAAGTGGGCCCCAGAAGTGGATTTCTACATCATTTACTCAATTCTGTAAACCCTAGTAACTAGTTTAGTATAAATAGGACTTTTTACTATTGTATTTACATCTGATAATCTTAGGATTTTTAGTTCAACTTTGGATCATATTGATCACGTTTGGGGGCTGGCCATTCGGCCATGCCTGGATCTTCATCACTTATGTATTTTCAACGGTAGAGTTTCTGCACTCCATAGATTAAGGTGTGGAGCTCTGCTGTTCCACATGATTTAATGCAAAGTACTACTATTTTTCTATTCAATTCAACTTATTCCGCTTCTAAGATATCCATTCGCACCCAAGAACATGATGAATGTGATGATTATGTGACGCTCATCATCATTCTCACTTATGAACGCATGCCTGATAAACACTTCCATTCTACATGCAAACAAGCTAGAATGAGTATCTCTTAGATATCTAATACAGAGGACCGAGTCCGAGATATTAGAATCTTCGTGGTATAAGTTAGAACCCATGGATGGCCATTCCTGAGATCCGGAAAGTCTAAACCTTGTCTGTGGTATTCCGAGTAGGATCTAGGAAGGGATGGCTGTGACGAACTTCAAACTCGCGAGTGTTGGGCGTAGTGACAGACGCAAAAGGAGGGTGAATCCTATTCCAGTATGATCGACAACCTCCAGATGATTAGCCATGCCGTGACAGAGCATTTGGACCTTTTTTACAGAGAGGATGGGATGTAGCCATTGACAACAGTGATGCCTTACAAAAAGCTTGCCATGGAAAGGAGTAGGAATGATTGGATGAAGACAGCAGGAAAGCAGAGGTTCAGAGGAACAAAAGCATCTCTATAAGCTTATCTGAAATTCTCACCAATGATTTACATAAGTATTTCTATCTTTATTTTCTGTTTATTTATTATTATTATTTGAAAACTCCATAACCATTTGATATCCGCCTGACTGAGATTTACAAGATGACCTTAGCTTGCTTCATACCAACAATCTCCGTGGGATCGACCCTTACTCATGTAAGGTTTTATTACTTGGACGACCCAGTGCACTTGCTGGTTAGTTGTATCGAAGTTGTGACAAATTATGAATTAAGATTAGAGCACCAAGTTTTTGGAGCCATTACCAGGGATCACAATTTCGTGCACCAATGACCCTAGAGCTCGGCATAGTTATCATAAGCAGACTGAAGCCTCTCCTTAGTCTCCAACAGCTCACCATAAGTTCGAGTATAGCTCTCCTTGGCCTTCTTGGCCATATCATCAATAAGGTTGGCAGTAGCCTACGCGGTAGTAGCCCGAGCCTTCTCCTTCACCAGATCAAGCTCCAGCTCAATGTTCTTCACCTCCAGGTCAAGTTTCAACCCCTCCACCCTATCATACTCGGCCTTGGCCTTCTGAAGAAAAGCACCGGTAATATGGATAGGGGACTTTCGGAGATCCCGAGACAAAGTAGAACTAAAATACGCTATCCAGATGCTGTTGCTGGCTTTGAAGTCATGCTGATGGAGAAAAGACACATCATCAGTAGGAACCTTGCCATAAGGAGCGATAAACTCCGAAGCAAAAGCCACGCCATCAAAATCTTTATCATTCAGATCATAACTCTTGGAAGTCCTCGGCTTCTCGGGAGGAGGGTCAGCAGAAGTCGGAGGGGAGGTAGTACCAGAAGTTGTCAAGGGTGGATCTACAGATGCTGCCCAAACTCTCGGGGTCGGGATGATCTTTCTCAGACCAAGAGGTTCAAACTCAGGCTTCTTTGGCGGGACCTGAGAAGAACCCTCCCCCGAGACCTTCTTCTGAATGTTCTGGGCCGCCACCGTCTTCTTAGTCTTCCTAAGAAACCTCATGGAATCAGAGCTGGCAACCATCTCTGAAAAAGAGAAAAGGAAACCATAAAAACAGTTACGCAGTGGATGAAAACAAAAATTCAAGCAAATAAGCAAAAAATGATTACCTTATAAAGAAGTTGGGCACTACCTAGTTTGGAACGAAGAGAGCGGGATCTCCTAAAAACTTCTTCGTGTCCAGATGATGAGGCTCTCCCCAGTGCTCCTCCAAGACACCTACAAAGGCCCTTTCTACCTCATATAGACTCTCCCATGAATACTTAAGGGCTACAGTATCTTTCTGCCACCAAAGGGGAAAGGTCGGCTCATTGTTCTCGTCTAGGAAAAAGGGGTGAACACCCACAACAGCCCGGACTTTGAAATAAAAGTTTTTAAAATCTCAGAAAGAGTTATCAAACATAGAAAAGACTTTCTTTCCCTGAGCAGCCTGGAAAGAGATCCAAGAAGCCTTCTTCTTGGCCGCTCCCGGCTTGGTCATCACAAATAGATAAAGGAAAAAAGAAAGGGTAGGTCAGACACCTAACTTTTGACATAAAAGCTAGAAAATCTTCATAAAAGCCCAAGAGTTTGGGTGAAGTTGAGAAGGGGCAACGTTACAATTCCATAGAATATCGGTCTCAAATGCAGTAAAAGGAAAGGTAATACCCAATTGGCTAAAGAAGAAGTAATAAGCATAAAAGAAAGGACGCTCTGCCCGACTTAAGGGAGGGAAACTAACTCTTTCCTCGGGATCGGGCGACACCAGCTTGTGGTTCTTTTCATCATCTCTACTACTACAGATCCTATGAAACCTCCTAAGTTCCTCACAGTACTTCTGGTCGGCCACAGTAACACACATCAACACTATAGAATCTAACCTGTCAGCCATACCAGGGGGGACCTTTGTAGACATCTCAACGATATTCCTATGTGAAGACATAGAAAACTACACCTACAACAAGAAAACGGAAGAAGGGTCACTACCAAGTAACTCGGCCAAAATTAGAATGCAAAAGCAACCAGCAACAAACAAAACACAACAACAAAAAGGGTGCCCTAAGGCTCAAACATCACCATTAAACCCCAGGGGCACCCTTTGGAGGCAACACAAGATACAGAAAGGAAGAAGCACAAGGAAAAATAACGAAATAGCATGCAGCAGTAAAAGAAGAACTACAATTAAAACACGTAAAATGCGAAAGGGTACGAAGCAGAGCACCAACCTGTAAGGAGAAAAAGAAGCAACGACAGACGCACGGCAAAAGCACGAACGGTCCACGCCAACAAATACCCTGAAGCTTCAAAGAAAGAAGAAAGCTTGGGCCAAATCAAAGAAGCAAAAACCAGAGAAAGAGGCCTTCTCTCCATAAGAATGAAATTGAAATAGATGAAAGCAAGAAACTGAAAACAAAACCCTTCTTTGATTTCAAATAAAAAAGATTAAAGACGGAAAATGAAACAGCGAAGCAAATAGAAGTCCAATCAATAGGCATCACTGTGTTCTTTCCCATGACCCAAGGGACAGTAGGATCAAGGGCTTTTCTCTGCTTGACAGCATCCCAGTCAAATCTCATAAATCTCATATCCTCTTCAGCCACTTAGTAACCGTCAGGCTGATCTGACTTAGGCTGAAGGTGGAGGATGTCCTCAATAGCTTCCTCAGTGACCAAAATCTATTTCCCTCTGAGGTGCACTGCATCCAGGGAAGTCTTGAAATAGTTATAGTAAAATTTTCTGACCTAGGAAGCATTGACCTTTGTCAAGTTTCTTTCCAAGAAGAACTAGCCTCTCTATTTTATCTGTTCAGAGGTGTACGACTTTAGTTCTTCTGGAATTTTTAAAGTTCTTTCCAGGTACAGGTTCCTGGAAGTGGCAAACACTAGATACTTTAGCTCACAGTATCTGTTTGCAAATTTAACTGGATCTGTAGCAGTGAGGAGCTGGTCAGCCTTCTCCTACGGGGTAAAGTACTTTTCCCGCCAGGAGTCATCATGCAAAATGTCGAGGATGGACATAGAAGATTTGCCTCTTTTCTTTTTACCAGTGGTTGGTTTGCCTTTTCCATTGCGTTGAGGGTAACACATCCTGAAAAGCAAAAAATTCCAGGATATAATTGAAGAACAAAAGCAGGAAAACAAGTAGGCAAATAGGATTTATCAATGTAAGCATAAAGGCAAATGAGCAGTAGAATCAAGAAATGAGTTAAATATATGTACATTTTGGACTGTATTTGAGTTAAAAAAAAAATCTGAGATGAAAAATCAAAATCCAAAATATATTATAAGTAGAATTCATGTTAATTAGGAAAAACAAAGAATATTCCCTGAGTTAAAAAGTTAAAGTGGTTAGTGAGTAAAAAGGAGGTTAAAAAGTGGAAAGCAGTTAGTTAGTAAAAAGAAAGTTAAAGTAGGGGGCATGATAATGGTTTCCTAGTTAACAATAAATTTTACAAGTTTAAAGAATAATCAACTCATAGTCAAGCAAGGATATTAGGTTATTGATGATAATTCATATAGATACAGGAGTAGCTAAAATTAAAATGAAATCATCAATAATGCAATTTAATAACCAGGGAATCGAAAGGAATAAGAATGTGAGCCCGTGCATTCATGAATTGGTTTGGTTATAGCGAAGTAATGCAAAATTCAAAATTGCCAAAACCAACACATGAATGAGAAAAAATGAAACCATTTGTAGAAAATTGTGCAGCATTCCGGCTAAAATTGGATGTTCCCGGGTAAAAAACAGCAAGAAAAAATAGTTCATATGAGATTAAAAAGCGCTGCAAAGAGTCACAACAATAGGAGTAGTAAGGAATAGTCTGAACAGCAGCATGAAACATTAAAGAACAGCATATGAACAGTATTAACATCACAGCCAGGTCAAAAATTGCAGAATAGGTAAAACATGTAACAAGAACGGTGCAATTATCAAGCCTAAATCCACTAACCACATCCTAGCTACCTAACCACCTAAAATCCACTACAAATAGGCATCTCTAACTATCCTAATTTGAAAAGAAATAGAAAAATATGCAATTAACTACGGATGATAGGAAAATCGGTGTTCGGCGGAACCTGGTATGTGGATGAACAGAGGTGAGGGCAGAGAGATGGTGGTGGTGACGCGGCGGCGCTGGAAGGGAGCACGGCTGCGCGGTGGTGGAGCAGGGGCGGGTTGGAGGTTGGGGTTTGGGTTGGGCGAGGGGGAGAGGAATGAAGAAGGGGGCGAGGGTTATGGTGGTGGGAGGCAGCACTGGTGGCGGGGTTGTTGGGCGCAGTGGTGGTGGTTGCAGAGGAGGGAGGGAGTTGCAGAGAAGAGAAGAAGAGGGGGGGTATGGGGCGCGATGGATAGGGTTTCGCGTGGGTAAGGGGGTTAGTATTTTTGAATCCACGCGAACGCGTGGAGCACGCGATAGCGTGACTTGGGTGAAATGGGTTAGACGCGGTCGTGTGATCGACGCAGTCGCGTGGGTTGGGTAAAAGATGGGTGACGCGGACGCGTGAGGCATGCGAACACGTCTCTATAAATTGTGCTAGACGCACACTTCCCGCGTCGTTTCAGCGCACCTCTCTGTTTCCATTTAGGGGGCCATAATATCCACATGACGCGGACGTGTTGCTCACGCTTTCGCGTGGGATAAGTGTTTTGCAAGTGACACATTCGCGTAAGGGACGCGAACGCGTGGGCCGTTTTGTGCTAAACACACACCGGCCGCACGATTCCAGCCCAGCTTTCTGGGCATTGGATCTTTACGCCGATTTCCTTCTCACGCGCACGCGTGGCCTGCGCGCTCGCATGGGGTGATCTCTTTTTTTTATGCAATTGTGCAGTATGCAATATGCAGTGCTAATGTAGATGCTATGAATACTTCCAGGTTCAATGAAAATAAAATAAAATAAAATAAAAACAACACGAAATAAAATTGAAAAAGAAATGATCATACCATGGTGGGTTGTCTCCCACCTAGCACTTTTAGTTAAAGTCCTTAAGTTGGACATTTGATGAGCTTCCTGTTATGGTGGCTTGTGCTTAAATTCATCCAGAAATCTCCACCAGTGTTTGGAATTCCAACAGCCTCCGGGGTCCCAAACTAGGAACGTAAAGCCTTTGAGCAGCTTCAAACAAATTCTTAGGCTCCCGGGGTGTTGAATGTCAGAACAGATTCCAGGATCCCAAACCTTGCTTTTGCACCCGCCTTTGTTTGGAATTGTATTTTTCCTACCGGACGGTTTGGAAGTTGTATTCTCACTAAGATGACCAAACGCCTTCCGAGACCCATTCAATTGAACTTGATACCAATCCTTGCACTTCGAATTGAAGCGTGGAATCTTATTGAATCTTGAACACCAGCTCTGAGTACGAGCCATTTTCCTCTTATTCTTAAAGCCGCAGAGAGCTCTAAGCTGGCCATCTGTTTCAAGCAAACCATATTCAAGTGGAAAAGTAAAGACAAAGGTTAAGGATTGTACCCACTTGAAGCTTGTATTAGGTGGTAATGGCCTTGGGATAGGTGTTTCCAGTGGTTCTGTATGCTCTACTCCCTTGTATTCTTCTATGAATTCCTCCACTTCCTTGCAAAATCCTTCAACTGCAACTACGTCCTGATCAAAGTATTCTATGTCTTCCTCGTCACTCAAGTCATACGTTGGAGGTTGAGAGAAATCTACCTCGACATCATCTTCGTATTCACTTGGATATGGTTCTTCAGGCTCAAGGAGTTCAGTTGTGGATGTGAGTTCATGATCATCACTACCTATGGAATCAACTTCTTGGTCTGTTCCGTCCAATTTTTCACAAGGTATATGCCTTGGAGGTTGTGCACTATCGTCCTTGGCATCAAATTCGAACTTCTCGGCGGAATCCTTTACAGTTCTCGATTCCCATAGAGGTTCAGCATCTCCTAAATCTTCAACCACTTCTTCCTCTACAACTATTATGGCTTCCTCCACTTGTTCCAATACAAAGCCATGCTCCTTATTGTCCACCGAAGTTTCTAGTGTCTCCTTCATGCTACGCTCTTCTTTTAATTCTCCACATGTAGCCATGGGAGTACTCTGAGTGCTCAGATGTTGGGAAGCTAATTTATTTACCACCTCGGTTAAGGCAGTAGTAAGTTCCAGCACGTCCCTTTGCATCTTCGCTTGCCCTTGAAGAAGAACACGAAGTTTGTCATCCATTGGAGATTGGGGTGGATATGAGGGTTCATTGGTTGGGAGAGAAGGCTTATAATACAGAGGTGGTTCTTCTTGATAAGGATATGGGGATGATGATTGTTGCGGTGGTGGTTCTTTGGAGTAATTAGATTGGAATTGTGGTGGATAAGGGTCATACGGTGGTGAATGGTGAAAAGGAACTTGTGAGTGTGATGGTTCAAAGCTATGTTGAGAGGGTGATTCATAAGCACATGGTGGAACTTGTTGGTAACTACAGAGGGATTCACCGTATCTATTGCCTTGGCATGCATTGTAGAATGGTCGTCGTCTGTGATACTGTGGAGGGTGTTGTTGCCTAAAGGGTTGATCAAGTCCTCGTGGCTCCATCCATCTTTGGCTGTTCTGACCTTGATGCATGTTACTTCTATAGCTTTTATTTCCTTCAACAATATTAGAACCAAACTCAAAGCGAGAGGGGTGAGAACTCATGGTAGCTAATAAGAATTAAAATTGAAAACAGAAACAAATAAACAAGCAAAAGAAAAATATTTACAATAACCAATAATAAGGCACACGTTTGCAATTCCCCGGCAACGGCGCCATTTTGATGAACTGAATTCCTGCATGATCTAGAATTTTCTAAAAATAAATTCTCGTTGCAGGTATAGCTTCTAAACCGGCAAGGAATCCCTTTCGTGCAAAATTTTTGGTTGTCACAAGTAACAAATCCAATAAAATTTATAAACCGAAGTATTCAAATCTCGGGTCGTATTCTCAAGGAACTGCAGGGAGGTGTTCTTATTATTAGTTATGGAAAACAATGTTTTTGGTTTTTAAAAAGGTTTGAACAAGTAATTTAATTGACAAGAAAAATAAATTAATAATTAATATATCAATAACTAATAAAACTCTTGGCACGGTATGAAAATTAGAAGTCCTATCCTAGTTATCCTTATCAATGGTGATGAGAATTATATTTTGCTCCCCACTAAGTCAACCTCTAATTATAAAGGTAAGTCAAGTGGATAAATCAATTTAACACCTAAAGTCCTAGTCAACTCCTAAGGAAAGACTAGAGTTATAGGAATTTAAATCAATCAGCAAAAATAACAATTATCAATCATGATGAGTTTGACAACTCAAGAGTTACCAATTAATCAACCAAAGCCAAAAGGGAAAAATCTAAATTATTTATATAAATAAAGGAAAGCAATCATAATTCTAAAATACCTCAAATTATATTAAATAGAAAATTAATTTAAACATAAAGAGTTCATAGGCCAATTTGGTAACATAAGTCAGATACGAATAAAAGCATTAGAATAAATAAAAATATAAAAGGAATATTGAACCTGATAAAGAGTTGAAATCCTAAATCCTTTAAAGGGAATTCTAATCCTAAATCTAAGAGAGAAAAGAGAACCTCTCTCTCGAAAAACTAAATCTAAACTATGAAAAATGAATTATTGAAGACCTCCTCCTGAATGGATGCATTCCCTCACTTTATAACCTCTAATCTGTGTTTTCTGGACTTGGATCTGGGCCAAAATGGCTTCAAAAATCGCTGGGGGCGTTTTCTGCAGTTTCTACACGTGGCGTCTGTCACACGTCCACATGGGTCACGCAGTCGCGTCATTTGGGAGTTTTTCTTGTCACGCGTTTGCTTCGGTCACACGTACGCGTCATTTGCATTTTGCTCAAGGCACGCGTCCACGTCAGTCACGCGTTCGTGTCGCTGCCTTTTCGCGCTAGGCACGCGGCCACGTCGTCCATGCGTTCACGTCGCTGTCCTTTTCTTCAAAACTCCATTTTTGTGCTTTCCTTCCATTTTTGTATGTTTCCTTTTTGTCCTCTAAGCTACTCCTGCCTTAGGAGATCTGAAAATACTTAACACACAAATTACGACATCGAATGGTAATAAAGGGTAATTAAAATTAATATTTTTAAAGCATAGGAAACATGTTTCTCACATATTTCACATAATAAGGAAGGGAAAGTAAAACCATGCAATTCACATGAATAAGTGGGTGAAGGATTGAATAAATCACTTAAATTGAGCACAAAATACTTCATAAAATATGGGTTTATCAGTACCAGAGAGACATCATATGTCAATGTTTGATCGTGTAGAGGAGTAACAGATGATGTTCTATCTTTTGATGACGTTCCACCTGACTTGAGTTTTGAAGACTTAGAACGTACTTTCCCTCGCTTTAGAAGTTTAGAGGGACTAGGTGAGTATAGAGTCTAGGCTAGCCTAGGTGCCAGCTTAGGGACCTCTTGAACAGGTCAAGACCTGGGATGTTGTATGTATGTATATGTATATAGTTATTATCTAGCTATATCTAGGGGTGTTCTAACTAAAGGTCTATACTCTAATAAAGGCTGGTTCACTGAATGTTGCTAGCTACTTGTGATGTATTTATGTGTGGTTGCTTATAACTGTTTTATCTGTTATCAGTTGTGAGTTGATTATGAATGATTCCGTCTATTAATCCAAACATTTAAAAAAAATATACCTCGCAAATTAACTACGCTTTTAACAACGAATCAGGCTCGTATGATAAATAATAGATAATAATTAGGAAGACAAATTGGTAGCGCTCGGTTTGTGGTATGATCTAGACATATTGAAAATTGGGTCGTTACAATTTGGTATCAGAGCAGTTCGTTCCCAGTAGAGCTTGGGGAGTAGACTGACTATGCTTCATTGCATACTCTGTTGTGTGTCTCATGCGTATAGGATATCCCAGTGATATATGTTGCATGATTTTTTCTGTGTTTTCGTTTTGGGAATGTTCACACTTGACTTGAAGTGTTAAGACCGATCACCTTAACAATGATTGTTTGGTGTGAACAGGTGATAAACCACTATTTTATGGTTTATATTGTGCTTAATTGTATGGTTTATCAATTCTTTACCCACTTATTCATATGATTGGCATGCATTTATATTTCCTTCCTAAAATTATTACATGATTGAATATTTGCTTCCTAAAGACTTTTAATTATGTATTTTAATTCTCCTTCATTCCATTAGATGTCGTGATCTGTGTGTTAAGTGTTTCAGGCTTTAAAGGGCATGAATGACTTGGAGATTGGAAAGGAAGCTTGTAAAAAATGGAAGGAACACAAGAAATTGAGGAGATGACCAGCGAGAAGTGACGCGGACGCATGGCTCACGCGACCGTGCGACATAGAGGAAATCGCAGTGACGCGGACGCATGGCTCATGCGACTGCGCGGATTAGAACTGCACAAGTGACACGGAGGCGTGGACGACGCGCACGCGTGGCAAGGCAAAACGCCGACTGACGCGTCCGCATGAATGACGCGATCGCGTGACATGCGCGATCTGCAGAATCTGCAGAATTCGCTGGGGGCAATTTTGGGCCCTGTTTTGACCCAATTTTCGGCCCAGAAAAGAAGACTAGAGCCAAGGAACATGCAGAAATGAAAACAACAATACATTACAGATAATTCTCAGTTTTAGATCTAGTTTTACTCCTCCTCTAGGATTTCTCTCTACACATTCATAATTCTTAGGATTTTATTTTGATTGCTTTTCGCATTGGGATATTGAGAAGAGTTATTACCTTAGCAAGACTTCGTCATTCTAGTTTGTTTTCTTTACCTGTCTCTTACTCTTCCATGTCCTTTGTTTATTTAGAATTATTATTGAGTTATTTTTAGAGTTTATTAATACAAGAACTATCATTATTTTTAATTGATCCCTTTGATTATTGTTTATCATGTCTTTCTATATTTCCCTTTCCTATGTTATGAATTCTACATTCACAATGAGCGAGTAGTTCCATAACTTGGATGGGAGTTGATTGAAAGGAAGACCTTGAGTTGGAATGCTTAAAAGAAAAATTGTAATTGGGTTTATTGTTGGTTTTCCCTCTAGTCACTGACACCAATCCTTTTCAATTGAGCGGATTGGGACTTGTGAATAGAAATAGCTTTCCAACTTGTTTGACTTTCCCTTACCTAGTAAGGGATAACTAAACAGAATAACCCTCAATTATCAATTAATCTTGAGAGTACTCCAACAAGAATAGGGCTTCCAACTAATCTACTCCCAGCCAAGGCTTTTATTTAAAATTACACAAATTCTCTAATTTAATTTCCTGTTATTCAACTCAAACCATTTTTTGAAAACATCTGATTAATAAAACAGCACACCTTTTTGCAACTTGTTGGGAGACGACCTGGGACTCATACTCCCAGTATTTGAATTTAAATTTTGTGATAACCTTCTAAATTGATAAGCGGATTTCTGGTTGGTTAAGAACTATACTTGCAACGTATCTCTTATATTAATTTCTTAACTCACCAATTTTTGTCACGTCAACAGGACTACAATGGGTTCACGGAGACAAGGCGTACCGAAAAAAATTCCTAATATTAACTACGAGAGGGAACAGGAAACGTTTATGGCTACCATGAACAACGTGGCTGAAGTAGTGCGTGAAGCTGCGATAGCAGCGGCTAGGGCTGTTGAACGTCTTGGATTGAGAAATGGGAATGATGAGAATAACTTAGGGCATCCTGAAAGACCTATGACCCTTGCGACCTTTCTGAAGGTTAATCCGCCTAAGTTCAAGGGTACACTCATTGCAACTGACGCTGATAACTGGTTTCAAGGTGTTGAACGATCACTGAGAGCGCAACATGTTCCGGAAGGACGACACGTGGAGTTTGCTACTTATATGCTCGAGGGAGAAGCTGAGTACTGGTGGCAGGGGATACAGCGACTGCTACAATGTAATGAAGGTGACATTCCTTGGGATATTTTTAAAGATGAATTCTACAAGAAATATTTCCCGAGAGCAGTGCGTGATGCTAAGGAAATAGAGCTTATGCAACTGAGGCAAGGGGATATGACTGTGGCTGAGTATGCTCGTAATTTCGATGACTTGTGTCGTTTCTCTAAGATCTGTCAAGGGAATCCTGCTGACTTTGAAGAATGGAAGTGCTTGAAGTTTGAAAGAGGCCTTCGTGATGATCTGATGAGTTCAATAGTTCCGCTGGAGATACGTAATTTTGCCAAATTAGTCAACAAGAGCAAGTTAGTGGAAAAATGTATTAAGAAAGTGATTGTGGCCAAGGTGAGTCACCAAGGGTTTCCACCAAGGCGTCATAGCAATCATCAGGCAGTTGGGAGAAGGGTGCATTTTAAAGCACGTGGCATACGACAGCATAAGAACCTACAAGTTGGTAACATTACTGCTCACCGTACGGGTAAGAATAGAGGTAAAGTAAGGCAAGTTATGTGGGCGGTAATTGGCGAATTAAGAATGATTATAAAATATGCGTTGCAAGTATAGTTCTCAACTAACCAGAAATCCATTTATCAATTTAGAAGGGTGTCACAGAAATTAAAATTAAAATACTGGGAGTATGAATCCCAGGTCGTCTCCCAATGAGTTGCAGGAAAGTGTGCTATTTTATTAATCAGATGTTTTCAAAAAGGTTTGAGTTGAATGGCAGAAAATTAAATTAGAGAATTTATATAAATTTAAATAAAAGCCTTGACTGGGAGTTGATTAGCTGGAAGCCCTATTCTTGTCGGAGTACTCTCAAGATTAATTGACAATTGAGGGTTATTATGTTTAGTTGTCCCTTACTAAGTAAGGGAAAGTCAAACAAGCTGGAAATGCTATTTCTATCCACAAGTTCCAATCCGCTCTTGGGAGGATTGGTGTTAGTGACTAGAGAGCAATCCAACAATAAACCCAATTACAATCTTTCTCTTGAGCATTCCAACTCAAGGGTTCCTTTCAATCAACTCCCCATCAAGTTAGGGAACTACTCACTCATTGTAAATATAAAATTCATAACATAAGAAAGGGAATTAAAGAAAGACATGATAAATAATGATCAAAAGATTAATTGAAAATAAAAGTAATTCTTGTATTAATAAATGCTAAAATAATCCAATAGTAAAATTAAGTAAATTAAGAAACATGGAAGAGTAAGAAACAAGTAAAGAGAACGAACTAGAATGTCGAAGTCTTGATGAGGCAATAACTCTTCTCGATATCCCAATGCAAAAACAATGAAAATAACAAATCCTAAAAACTATGAATGTGTAGAGGAAAACTAGATCTAAAAACTTAAAACTATCCGGAATGAATGTTGTTGTTGGTTTCTGCATGTTCTCTGGCTCTGGTCTGCTTTTCTGGGCCGAAAACTGGGTCAAAATAGGGCCCGAAATCGCCCCCAGCGATTCTGCAGATTATGCAGATCGCGTATGTCACGCGGACGCGTCATTCAGGCGGACGCATCATTCGGCGTTTCGCTTCTCCACGCGGACGCGTCGTCCACGCCTCCGCGTTGCTTGTGCTATTCCATGCCGCGCGGTCGCGTCATCCATGCGGCCGCGTCACTGCGATTTCCTCTCTTTCGTGCGGTCACATCATCCATGCGGCCGCGTCACTTCTCACTGGTCATCTCCTCAATTCCTTGTGTTCCTTCCATTTTTGCAAGCTTCTGCTCCAATCTCCAACTCATTCATGCCCTATAAAGCCTGAAACACTTAACACACAGATCACGGCATCGAATGGAATAAAGGAGAAATAAAATACATAATTAAAAGTCTCTAAGAAGCAAGTTTTCAATCATGCAATAACTTTAGGAAGGAATTATAAATGCATGCTTATTTAATGAATAAGTGGGTAAACACATAATTAAACACAATATAAACCATAAAATAGTGGTTTATCAACCTCCCCACACTTAAATATTAGCATGTCCTCATGCTTAGTTGAAGGAGATAAAATGAATGAGTAAGAACATGTAAAACCCATGCAATGCAATGCAGCCTATATATGCGAATGCAACTATATGATTCTTGTCCACTTGATCTAAAGTAAATAAGCTCTTCAAAATAGTTACAAATCAAATTCCACTAACTCAATTCTTATAAAGCAAGAGTAGATAAAAATGCAAGAAGATAGCTCATGAAAGCAGGGAACATAGAAATTCAAGCATGGAACCCTCACTGATGATGTATGTACGCTCTAGTCTCTCTAGTGTATAGGGTCATCACTCTATCCTTCTCTAATCATGCTCTCTAATTTTTGTTCTTCTCCTAACTAATCAACAATCATTTAATATACCAATGCAAACATCATGAGGTCTTTTCAAGGTTGTAATGGGGCCAAGGCAAGGGTAAGGATATATATATGGCTATGTAAGCTTATAAATTGAATCTTTAATTAACCCAAGCTTTAACATAACCTATATATATTCTATATAACTTTTAAAATTCATACCTAGCTACCCAGAAATTTCCTTTCACATTCCATACTCATGTTTCAATCTTTTTATGGTTAAATAATGTAACCATTCATAAAGGCTCAAATCTCACAGGTTGTGTGTTCTTTAGCTCAAAAATCATGTTCCAAATACAACTTCAAGCAAATTTAACATAAAAGTTTTAATTAAAATTAGTGAAATTTTGTTCCAAAGATAGGGTCTTAGAAGAAACCTATTGTCTTTTCAATCAAGCAGAACATGTATGCAACTAACCTATTACTATGCAATTTATCCTATTCTACAAAAGAAAAATCTAACTAAATATCCTAATTTATTGGTGCTAGGGAAGAGAAATTACCTCCGGAAGTCAGGTACTGACCTACCTCCCCACACTTAAGGCTTTGCACCGTCCTCGGTGCCATCTGTCAAGAACAAAGGTGGGCTGGTAGCAGTACCTCCACAGTCGCGACCATCATGGCTCTCTGTGCTGGTAAAGGAAGTGGAGTCCAGGGTGTCTGAGTCCTTGAATTTTCCCATGATCAGCTCCTTGAGGTATGTGAATCGGCGCTTGTTATGGTGCTCTCTCATCTTATCTTTCTATTCCTGCCGATCCAATTTTGTAAGAATCTGCTGGAGCAATTGGTCAGTAGTGGGTGCTGGTGGTGTTGAAGAAGGAATATCTTCAACTGGTTTAGTGGGCTGGCTAATAGTGGCTGTTGGAAGTCTAAGGTACCTCCTGTTGGGGACAAACTGATCATCCCGTGGAAGCATGGCTTTGGTGTCCCAAGCTCTGTAGGAGACTCCGGCTGCTGAGACAAGATCTGAGACCAGGGCGGGAAAAGGTAAGTTGTCCGCGATTTGTATGTGTCCCATCGCATTCCGGATATGTCTTGGTAGATTCAGAGGTTCGTCTGTAAGGATGCACCATAGTAGAATGGCCATGTCCGTAGTGAAGGAGGACTCATGAGTGCTCGGAAAGACGTAATGGGACATGATCTGTGCCCATACGCGAGCCTCCAAGGTAAGTACTAAAGGCAAAATTCCCTTAGGGCGGGTACGATGGTATCCGTAGATCCATCGGCTGCCAGGTAGTGCGATGACTCTGAGAACGGCGTCCCAGTCAAATTGGTACAGCTGGCGCTTGAGTGCGGCTTCTTGAAAGGCATCCAATCCTTCTGGAATAGGGGGAAGACTTAGAACTTTTTGAATGGCCTCTTCTGTAATGGGAACTTGTTTCTGACGGACATAGACAGACTGCAGGGTTGGCAGGTGGAAGTTGGAGTAGAACTCGACTACCCAAGAAAGATTGACCTGCCTTGGCTGTCTCTGTAGGAAACCCCATTGTTTTTGGGCAATTTGCGGCTCAACAAAGGTAGCAATATTGGGCAGGAGGAGAAGAAGATATTCCTTGTTGTAACTCCTTTCAGCCAGGATGGGAAACATCTCCTCACAGTAGCGATTGGGGAATCGCGCAGTGTCCTTTGCTGGGAAGGCTTTTTTTTATCATCAACCTTTATGATCCTCTTAATTTTCTTTGTTGAGGGCTTTACCGCAGTTGAAGAGGGTTCTGCCACTAATGCTCTCTTTGTACCTCTTCTTGCTGGTTGTTTGGGAGTAGCTTTCTCTTTTCCTTTCTTGGTGGCCATCCTGAAAAAGGGAAGAGAAAGTAAATTAAATTTAAAGGGGTAGAGCAAGGAAGAGGGTGATGTAAGTGATAATCAATGCACAATAAAGAAGAATGACGTTAACACATGGTCCGGGCTACATGTGAAAAGTTTATCAATGGAAAATAGCAAGTGCATATGGGGACAAATAAATGCAAGGGGTTTATTGGCATGTAGGCAAAGGCATGAGTAACATATATCAAGCATTCAATGTCCAATTTAAATATGTTATCACTCGTAACTAACTATCACGTTTGTATTGACAATTAAATTCAATGAATAAAATAGTAAAGGAAATTTGTGAAAAGCAAGCATTGAATATTAGAGTAGAAAAATGTAAAGAAGTTCATAATGCCATATGGGCTTTTTCACAAACACATAGCATGCATGTAGAAGAAGTTCTTGAAAATAAGAATTTGAACATGCAAGTAATCCCTTAAAAAGCAATATATAATTGTCAAACAAATTTACAACAATCCACAAGCATATAATAATAAATAATGACTCACATAAATTGATAACACCAAGTAAAAAGGAAAAAGAAAGGAAGAAAAAGAAGATATGAGTAATGAAAGTAAAAAGAAAAGAAAAGAAGATAACATATAAAAATAAGAAGAATAATAGAAAAGTAATGAGGGAAGGAGAAAAAGAAAAACCTTGTTCATGGGGTGAGAGAGAGAGAAAGTGTAAAAAGTGTGAAAGAAGGAAGAAGGGAGGAAGGGAAGAAAAAGAGATAAGGAGGGAAAAGAGAAAATAGGATTTGGGGAGAAAAAGGTATGATAATTGGCAAATCTGGAAAACTGTGCGGCGCGAACGACACGGTCGCATCGGGCACGTGGTCGCGCGACTTGTGCTTAAACTGAATGACGCGGTCGCGTCGGTCACGCGGTCGCGTGACATGTTTTAGGCTAATGGCGCGAGGGTAGCCTCGCACTCGCACAACTCTCTGTTCAAAATCATATTAGTGCCAAATTTTGCGTGACGCGATCGCATGGGGCATGCGATCGCGTGAGTGGTCAATTATTGGGATACGACGCGGTCGCGTGGGGCACGCAATCGTGTGAGGGACTGCGCGTCCAGCGCCAGTCCAGCACCACTCTAGCACAACTTTCGGGTGTGCACCACTTTGACGTCAAAATTCTGGTCACGCGGCCGCGTGGGGCACGCGGTCGCATAGGAGGCCATTATTCCCATACGACGCGGTCGCATGGGGTGATTTGTGCCATTGGCACGCCTCCAACCCTGCTCCTGCGTAACTCTCTGTTCATATTATTATTGTCTCCCATCTCCTTACGACGCAGACGCGTCAATGAGGCGGTCGCGTCGCGTGATTTTTTTTTAATTAAAATAAAGGTATGTAAATGCAGATGCACGAAATGTACTAATGAAGAGAAGAGTTATTGAATAAGAAAACTAAAAATAAAGAAAAGAACGATCATACCATGGTGGGTTGTCTCCCACCTAGCACTTTGCTTTAACGTCCGTAAGTTGGACGCTCTACTAGCTCAGTCTTCGGCTATGTGGGGATCTTCCAAGAGGAAGATCTCGAGCTCCTTGTTTTTCTTCAGCTTCTCGCCATGGTACAGCTTTAAACGATGTCCATTAACTTTGATAAGTTCAGAGGTTGAAGGATGGCTTAGGTGATAAACTCCGTACGGTTCGGCCTTCTCTACTCTGTACGGACCTTCCCATCTTGATCTCAACTTGCCTGGCATGAGCCTCAGTCGAGATTTGTAAAGGAGGACTATGTCCCCAGGTTGGAACTCTTTCCTCTTGATGTGCTGATCATGTACAGCCTTCATCTTCTCCTTGTATAGTCTTGAGTTCTCATAAGCTTATAGGCGAAGGCTCTCCAGTTCCTGCAGTTGCAACTTCCTTTCAGCTCCGGCTTTTTCAATTCCCATGTTGCATTCCTTTACTTCCCAAAAGGCTTTATGCTCCACTTCAACCGGGAGATGACAAGCTTTTCCATAAACTAAGCGGAAAGGACTCATCCCAATGGGTGTTTTGTATGCTGTTCTGTATGCCCAGAGTGCATCTTGTAGCCTAGTGCTCCAGTCTCTTCTATGAGGTTTGACTATCTTCTGCAAGATACGCTTTATCTCTCTATTTGACACCTCGGCTTGCCCATTAATCTGAGGGTGGTAGG
>NC_029785.2:64114709-64116845 GCF_000816755.2 Arachis ipaensis
GTCCCCAGGTTGGAACTCTTTCCTCTTGATGTGCTGATCATGTACAGCCTTCATCTTCTCCTTGTATAGTCTTGAGTTCTCATAAGCTTATAGGCGAAGGCTCTCCAGTTCCTGCAGTTGCAACTTCCTTTCAGCTCCGGCTTTTTCAATTCCCATGTTGCATTCCTTTACTTCCCAAAAGGCTTTATGCTCCACTTCAACCGGGAGATGACAAGCTTTTCCATAAACTAAGCGGAAAGGACTCATCCCAATGGGTGTTTTGTATGCTGTTCTGTATGCCCAGAGTGCATCTTGTAGCCTAGTGCTCCAGTCTCTTCTATGAGGTTTGACTATCTTCTGCAAGATACGCTTTATCTCTCTATTTGACACCTCGGCTTGCCCATTAATCTGAGGGTGGTATTCTGTTGCAACCTTATGAATTATCCCATGCTTCTTTATCAATCCGGTTAGTCTCCTGTTACAAAAATGGGTGCCTTAATCGCTCACGATTGCTCATGGTGATCCAAAGCGACAAATAATATGGTTTCTCACAAAGGAAACAACAGTGTTAGCATCATCAGTGTAGGTAGGAATTGCTTCCACCCATTTGGAAACGTAATCCACAGCTAACAATATATAGAAATAACCATTAGAATTTAGAAATAGACCCATGAAGTCAATGCCCCAAACATAAAAAATTTCACAGAAAAGCATAATCTGTTGAGGCATCTCATCCCTCCTGGATATATTACCAAATTTCTCACATGGAAAACAAGATCTACAAAATTCAACAGCGTCCTTAAAAAGAGTAGGCCACCAGAATCCACAGTCTAAGATTTTTCTAGCAGTTCTTTGAGGGCCAAAATGTCCTCCACTCTCAGATGAGTGAGAGGCCTCTAAGATGGACTGGAATTCTGATTGAGGCACACACCGTCTAATTACCTGGTCAGCGCCACATCTCCATAAATATGGGTCATCCCATATATAATATTTAGACTCACTTTTCAACTTGTCTCTTTGATGCTTAGAAAAGTTCGGAGGGAAGGTGCGGCTAACTAGATAATTAGCTACAGGTGCATACCAAGGGACTATCTCAGATACTGCTTGCAGGTTGTCAAATGGGAAATTATCAGCTATAGGAGTGGAGTCATCTGTAATATGTTCAAGGCGACTCAAGTGGTCTGCCACTAAATTCTGGTTACCATTCCTGTCCTTAATTTCCAAATCAAATTATTGTAATAGCAGTATCCAACGTATAAGCCTTAGTTTGGACTTCCTTTTAGCTAATAAATACTTTAGATCTGCGTGGTCTGAATACACTACTACTTTAGTACCAAGTAAATAGGCTTGGAATTTATCCAGAGCGAAAACAATAGCAAGAAGCTCTTTCTCAGTAGTAGTGTAATTCGACTGAGCAGCATCTAAGGTTTTAGACGCGTAAGCAATAACAAAAGGATCCTTACCTTCACGCTGAGCTAGTGCTGCTCCTACGGCATGGTTGGAAGCATCACACATTATTTCAAATGGTTGGCTCCAGTCTGGTCCTCTCACAATTGGAGCTTGAGTCAGGGCGGTTTTCAGCTTATCAAACGCTTGTTTGCAATTTTCACTGAACTCGAACTCATCATCTTTCTGCAGTAGTCTGGATAAGGGAAGTGCTACCTTACTGAAGTCCTTAATGAACCAACTATAAAAACCTGCATGGCCAAGGAAAGAGCGGACCTCCCTCACAGAAGAGGGGTAAGGTAAACTAGAAATAACATCCACCTTTGCTGGATCTACAAAAATGCCAGTGTTAGACACAACATGTCCTAGTACAATCCCTTGTTTAACCATAAAGTGACATTTTTCAAAATTTAATACCAGGTTTGTACTGACACATCTATCTAATACTCTAGATAATCCATCTAAGCAAAGGCTAAAGGAATCGCCGTATACACTAAAATCATCAATAAAAACCTCCATACAGTCCTCAATAAGATTAGAGAAAAGACTCATCATGCACCTTTGGAAAGTAGCTGGTGCATTGCACAAGCCAAAGGGCATTCTCTTGTAAGCATAAGTCCCAAAAGGACATATAAAAGTGGTCTTTTCCTAATGCTCCGGAGCTATATGAATCTGGAAATAACCTGTGTAACCATCTAAAAAACAATAATG
>NC_029785.2:64117205-64121636 GCF_000816755.2 Arachis ipaensis
GATGGACTTCAGCCACGGTTTCATCTATAATGTCACACTTGAGGATAGAGTGATCCTCCGGTGGGTGCTTCTTAACTCCGTTCAGATTGAAAATCACTACTCGGCCATCTATTTCAAAAGAGTATGTTCCTGAAAAAGCATCTAATTTAAACTTTGAGGTGTTCAGGAATGGTCTTTTAAGTAGGATTGATGATGGCTTATCTGAGTCATTTTGGGGCATTTCTAGGATATAAAAATCAATAAGAAATGTGAGCCCCTTAATGCCCACTAATACATCTTTAGCAACTCCAGCCACTGTGATAATGCTTTTATCTGCTAACACAAAACGAGCTGCCGACCTTTTTAAGGGAGGGAGCCTCAAAACATCATATATAGACAAAGGCATTATACTCACACATGCTCCTAAATCACACATGCAGTCAGAAATTATCACACCACCAATAGTACAATTAACTATACAAGGACCTGGGTCACTACACTTTTCAGGTAAACCTCCCATTAAAGCAGATATGGAACTTCCTAAAGGAATAGTTTCTAATTCATTAGTTTTGTCTTTATGTATACATAAATCTTTTAGAAACTTAGCATACTTAGGTACCTGTTGAATAACATCAAATAGAGGAACAGTTACCTCAACTTTTTTGAATATCTTTACCATTTTTGGATCAGGTTCCAGCTGCTTCCTAGGCTTCCTTGCAAGTTGTGGAAATGGAATAGGAGTGGTGTCTTCTACAGTGTCTGCGCCTTTTAGTGCTCCCTTTTGTGGTTGCACTTCTTCTTCAGCCATGTCCTGTATGTCCTCTTCCTCTTCAACATCTTCTATTTCCACTACCTCTTCAGCTGAGGTGTGTTCTGGTGGGTTTGGCTCCTCTTGATTCCTCTCCTGCAGTGTGGTTCTGGACCTCAGGGTGATGACATTGATACCACCCTTGGGATTGGGTAATGGTTGAGAGGGAACTCCACTGGAGCTCAAAGGTTGGTTATTTGAGTTGTTCATTGATCCAATCTGGGAGACAAGAGCCTGCAAAGTAGCGGCCAGACCATTTAGAGTGGCATTAATATTGTTTTCCATGGTCTGCTATCTCCGATCAATAGATTGTAGTAAGTCTGTAACGACCCAATTTTCAATATGTCCAGATCATACCAGAAACTGAGCGCTACCAATTTGTCTTCCTAATTATTATCTATTTTTTTTTATCATATGAGCCTGATTCGTTGTTAAACACGTAGTTAATTTGCGTGGTGTATATTTTTTTTTGAAAACGTTTGGATTAATAGACAGAATCATTTAAAATCAATTCACAAGTAATAACAGACAAAACAGTTATAAATAACCACACAAAAATACATCACAAGTAGTTGACAACATTCGGTGATTCAGCCTTTATTAGCATATAGACTGTTAGTTAGAACACCCCTAGATATAGCTAAATAATATCTATGTACATATATATACATACAACATCCCAGGTCCTGACCTATTCAAGAGGTCCCTAAGCTGGTACCTAGGCTAGCCTAGACTCTATACTCACCTAGTCCCTCTAAACAACTAAAGCGAGGGAAAGTACGTTCTAGGTCTTCAAAACTCAAGTCAAGTGGAATGTCATCAAAAGATAGAACATCATCTGCTACTCCTCTGCATGATCAGACTTTTCCACAGGACGTCTCTCTGGTACCTCATGAAGTAGCCACACAATAGGAATCTCGTACACAGGATTTAGGTTAAAGTACGCATATGAACGGGGTGCAGACGTTGGCTGGTCTCACAGTATATACATATAATCAGAGAACGATATTCACCCTAGACTAACAAGACTATCTAGAGCAGAATCCTCTTCTTGCGAACGGTCATCAGCGAACTATGGTAAGGTACTCTTACTTCCATCTGAAGGGGAAAGGGAGAGAGAAAGGGTAAGAACTGGGGAGTTCTTAGTAGGGTCGGGGTTATTAGTTACGTTCATTTATTTGGGGTCGATTAGTAGACGAATAACATAATATAGCGAAGCAGTAAACAGAAGATAAATGTCAGGATAAATGTCAGGATTGCGGAGTGTTCTTCGTGTTCTTCGTAAATTCTTCAGATTCTTTCTCTGTTTTTACCCGTTTTTCAGTCTTTTCAGCAACCGATTTTTACCATAATTCATAATAAATTTGCAGCCACTAAAACCCCATCTTTTCTACATGATTTTAACACAAATTGAACCCCAATTTAAGGTCTAGGGTTCGTTTTTCCAGCAGCCACAAGAACACACATTCAAAGTTGAATATCATCAAATTTCATCAAATTTTCACCAAAATTTCAACAAGAATTACTCATACAAACAATCAATTTCAAGCACAGCCAAACCATATCATAATCACACAACTCAAACACAATCAATCAAGATTAAATTCATCAAACCCTACCTTGATTTGCTGCTCCAAATCCGGTTACTCTTTGAAGTGTTCTTAAAGCACTTTTTCCTACTAAAACACATCAAGAACAACTTTAAATCCAAAAACTCTCAAATGACCAAATCTCACTCAGTATGTTAGGAAGAGATATCTCACCTTAGACTTTCTGGAAATTCACGTTTCTTGGCCCTCAAGTCAAGTTAAGCATGATTCCTAAGGAAGAACATCAAGAAAACACATGTTTTGCATGGTTTTCCTTGAAAATCGAATTCAAATGGGAGAGAGACAGCCATCTCACCTTATTTCCATCCTTGATAAGTTACATGGTTATGTAGAGGAAGAAGAGAGGATCATTTTGGTGAAATCGGAGTTTTGATTTGAGTTTTAGTTCAGAAGAAATCAAGCTTTGAAGATTAAGTGTTCATGAAAGTTTCTCTCTTTTCTCTCTTGTTATTTTCGGCCAAAATGATGAAATGAGACAGCCTTGGAGGTCTTGGGGGTGTAAGGTGAGTTGTGATTGGTTGGCTTGGAGGTGGATTAAAATAATATTAAAATATCTCTGGTGTACAACTACTAAAACTAGGTGTACTGGAACACTCGTAAAAACATCTCTAAAAATTATTTTCTGAGCTACTAGCATAAATGACACTAGTAACATATTTATTATGAGAATATAACATGTATAATGAGGCCTTAGCATTGCTTAATTCATTAGAGAGTGTTGGTGCTAAGCTGCACCAGTAAACCATAAACCCGGTTAAACCGATTTTCTGTTTTTAACAAAAACAGACCAGGTAACCTTATAATATCATTCAAGCATTTTCTAATACTAATATAATGATAATATTATACTATTATCTCTCTCCTCTCATGAATCGAGTCTGGTTCGTCAAACAGAGACTATTTACGAAAATCAGAATCAAAACTGCCAACCGATACGGTTCAAAAACTAGGTTCTTCGCGATTGCATTATCGAACTTGCCTCAAAGGAGGTTCTAGCTTAAGGATGACATAATGATAATGAGGATTGAGATACTTGATGATATAGCAGAGGTGTTCCCTTTACTGATCTTCTGGAGAAATCCGTACTTTTAGAAAAGATCTCATGTACTCGAAAATCAGGGTTGTTACATTCTACCCTTATAAAAGAAAATTTTGCCCTCAAAATTTTAGTTACCTAGGAATAAATGCGGGTAATCATCTTTCATCTTATCTTCCAGTTCCCAAGTGTGCTCTTCCTCTCCTCTTGGTTCCCAAGTAATCGAGGTTACTTCTAGAAAGACACGGTTTCCGTCACTAAACTCTAAGGGTCTACGTCTATTATCGGCATAGCTCTTTTGACGGCTTTGTGCTGTCTGGATCTTCCGACGAATCTCCATTATCTTCTCAGTAGTTTCTTACACTAATTCTGGACCTAAGACACTAGCTTCTCCATCGTCATTCCAACACAATGGTGTCCGACATCTTCTTTTGTAGAGAGCTTCATATGGTTCCATCCCGATACTTTATTGGCAACTGTTATTGTAGACGAATTTGACTAAAAGCAAATACTTATCCCAGCTGCTTTGGTTGTCTATCATACATGATCGTAACATGTCTTCTAACGTCTGGATTGTCTGCTCTGATTGTCTGTCTATCTGAGGATGGTATGCTATACTCATGTGCAATTCTGTTTCCAACGCTTTCTAAAAAGCTCTCCAGAATCTGGATGTAAACATCGGATCTCGATCTGAAACAATTAACAAAGGTATCCCGTGCAATCGTATGATTTCTTGAATATATATCCGTGCCAGCCTTTCTAAAGTATAGTCAACTCGAATCAGAAGGAAGTGCGCTGACTTTGTCAACCTGTCCACAATTACCCAGATGGCATCGTGTCCTGTTGAGGTCTTTGGCAATCCCGTGACAAAATCCATAGTAATCTACTCCCATTTCCATCGTGGTATTTCTAAGGGTTGCAGGGTTCTTGACAGCTTCTGATGTTCCACCTTCATCTTCTAGCAGGTTAAACATTTTGAGACATAATCAGCTACTTCT
>NC_029785.2:64121769-64145466 GCF_000816755.2 Arachis ipaensis
AAACCATATAGAGGCAAACAGATTAGATGGTGTATAAAAGTCCTGTTCCTAATAGCGAATGGTACTTGCAGGCACACTAAACTGGTCAAAGCATTTTGGGATGCAGGTGTATGGACAATCAAGTAAAAATTCAATTTAAAGAAATATAATCCTAACTCGTGAGCAATAGTTAGAGAAATGAAGAATGCGATGCACCCGAATCATACAGTACAGTTAGAAATCGATTCTTGACATAACCTGACCTTGAGTGAGGGCGTTCGATTGCACAACATCATCAATAGTGATAGCAAACACTCGTCCTTGTTGCTGGGTTCTAACTGAATTTTGAGTAAATCCCTTCGGACAATCCTTGGCAATATGTCCAAGTTCTCCACAAGCATAGCAGTTAGGTGATCCAAACTGGCAAGACCTGTTACTATGCTTTTTTTCCGCATTGCTTACATGCAGGGTTTATGTAAGCCTGACGGGCTCGTTTACCATTGCCTTGCCTTACTTTACCTCGAGCGATAAATCCAAACTTTATAGTGTTACTAGTGGACTCATCTACCATTCTTGTTCGACAGTCTCTTGCCCGATGTCCTTCCTTATTACAGTAGTAACATAAACCTGTTCTGAACCGGCAAAGCCTACTACCATGATGCTTTCCACAAGTTGGGCATACTACACCACTTTGAGCTTGGTGAGGTTGACTCTCATGTCCTTGTTCAATGTCACGGTTATTGTCACTACCATTATTGCGAGTTAAAAGGCTGACATCTTGGTGGTTTCCATTCCAATACTGGAATTGACCAATGGCTTTAAAGTTGCGACCATGAGGGGCTAAATTTTGAACAAAGTCTCTTTGTGAATCCTCCCTACATCTTGCTCGAGCTATCGTCACCTTCTTTGAACATTCTTCCACTAGTTTACTTTTATTCACTAGTTTAGCAAAATTTCGTATCTCTAGCGAAACAACAGAATTCATCAGTTCTTCTCGGAGTCCTCCTTCAAACTTTAAATACCTCCATTCCTCAAAGTCAGCAGGATTCCCTTGGCAGATCTTGGAAAAACGGCACAAATCATCAAACTTTTGGGCATATTCTGCAATAGATTGTTGATTGTTCAATACCTCGAAACCAATTATCAGTGTCAGTTGCAACGAGTGTACCCTTGAACTTAGGCGGATTAACCTTCAGAAAGGTCGCAAGGGTCATAGGTCTTTCAGGATGCCCTAAGTTATTCTCATCATTCCCATTTCTCACTCCAAGACGTTCAACAGCCGTAGCCGCTGCTACAGCAACTTCACACACTACTTCAGCCACGTTGTTCATGGTAGCCATAAACGTTTCCTGTTCCCTCTCGTAGTTAACATTAGGAATTCCTTCCCGTACGCCTCGTCTCCGTGAACCCATTATAGTCTTGTTCACACCAAACAATCATTGTTAAGGTGATCAGTCTTAACACTTCAAGTCAAGTGTGAACATTCCCAAAATGAAAACACAGAGACAATCATGCAACATATATCACTGGGATATCCTATACGCATGAGACACACAACAGAGTATGCAATGAAGCATAGTCAGTCCACTCCCCAGGCTCTACCGGGAACGAACTGCTCTGATACCAAATTGTAACGACCCAATTTTCGATATGTCTAGATCATACCAGAAACTGAGCGCTACCAATTTGTCTTCCTAATTATTATCTATTTTTTTTATCATATGAGCCTGATTCGTTGTTAAACACGTAGTTAATTTGCGTGGTGTATATTTTTTTTTTGAAAACGTTTGGATTAATAGACAGAATCATTTAAAATCAATTCACAAGTAATAACAGACAAAACAGTTATAAACAACCACACAAAAATATATCACAAGTAGTTGACAACATTCGGTGATTCAGCCTTTATTAGCATATAAACTGTTAGTTAGAACACCCCTAGACATAGCTAAATAATATCTATGTACATATATATACATACAACATCCCAGGTCCGGACCTGTTCAAGAGGTCCCTAAGCTGGTACCTAGGCTAGCCTAGACTCTATACTCACCTAGTCCCTCTAAACAACTAAAGCGAGGGAAAGTACGTTCTAGGTCTTCAAAACTCAAGTCAAGTGAAATGTCATCAAAAGATAGAACATCATCTGCTACTCCTCTGCACGATCAGACTTTTCCACAGGACGTCTCTCTGGTACCTCATGAAGTAGCCACACAATAGGAATCTCGAACACAGAATTTAGGTTAAAGTACGCATATGAACGGGGTGCAGACGTTGGCTGGTCTCACAGTATATACATATAATCAGAGAACGATATTCACCCTAGACTAACAAGACTATCTAGAGCAGAATTCTCTTCTTGCGAACGGTCATCAGCGAACTATGGTAAGGTACTCTTACTTCCATCTGAAGGGGAAAGGGAGAGAGAAAGGGTAAGAACTGGGGAGTTCTTAGTAGGGTCGGGGTTATTAGTTACGTTCATTTATTTGGGGTCGATTAGTAGACGAATAACATAATATAGCGAAGCAGTAAACAGAAGATAAAGATAGAAAGAGAAAGTAGAGAGAACAGAAAGCAGAACACAAACAAAAAAATACAAGAAAATAAAGCACAGAAATAGCATACGAGCAGACAAACATAAAGAAGTAGATCACACACAGAAAGGAATGCAATAGAGAATGATGCGCAGAGAAGAATGATGATTGTATATATATAAATATAGCTCTTTATATTATATTACTCTTCTCTTTATATCTCTTTACTCTGTTCTGGTTTCTCTTTTCTCTATATCTCTTTACTCTGTTTTAATTACTCTGTTCTCTGTATCTCTTTTCTCTTCTCCGATTACTCTTTTCATCTGTATCTATATTACTCTTTTTCTCTTTGTCTCTTTACTTTACTCTGGTTACTCTGTTTTCTGTGTTTCTCTACTCTGCTCTGATTTCTCTGCTTAACGTATGTATTTAAAGTTTATGTAAATTTCGGTATGAATAGTTCATTGCTAAATTCATCAGAGAGTGTTGGTGCTAAGCTGCACCAGTAAACCATAAACCCGGTTAAACCGATTTTCTGTTTTTAACAAAAACAGACCAGGTAACCTTATAATATCATTCAAGCATTTTCTAATACTAATATAATGATAATATTATACTATTATCTCTCTCCTCTCATGAATCGAGTCTGGTTCGTCAAACAGAGACTATTTACGAAAATCAGAATCAAAACTGCCAACCGATACGGTTCAAAAACTAGGTTCTTCGCGATTGCATTATCGAGCTGGCCTCAAAGGAGGTTCTAGCTTAAGGATGACATAATGATAATGAGGATTGAGATACTTGATGATATAGCAGAGGTGTTCCCTTTACTGATCTTCTGGAGAAATCCGTACTTTTAGAAAAGATCTCATGTACTCGAAAATCAGGGTTGTTACAAAGTCATCATTAGCAGATGAAGAAGGATAGGTAAATTGAGAGGTCAGCTGTTGGGTATTCTGTAGTCCTTGGGATTGCCTTAGGTGAGGTGCTCTGTAAGGTTGATTCTGATTCTGCTGCTTGTTGTTGTTATTATTCCACCTCTGATTTCCCTGATTATTTCTGCCTCCTCTGTTGTTGTTGTCCCTCCAATTCTGGTTAGAATTGTCTTGCCATCCGTGGTTGTAATTGCCACCTTGATTGTACCCTTGGTTGGGGCGGTCATAGAAGTTATGTGTGGCTGCCACGGTGTTGTCTTCCTGCTGGAGCTGCGGATATTCATCAGTATAATGGCTGTAATCAGCACAGATTCCGCAAACTCTTTGTGGGACTAACTGTTGGTTCTGCTGTGCTGGAGAAGGTTGAGCTTGCTGATCTTGTTGTTGATTCAATTGCATCTACTTCAGCAAGTTGGTCATTTCACAGATACTCTGAGTTAAAGCAGCAGTCTCTCTGCTAGAGGATTGATGACATGTCACCATGTCATGTTTTTCTATACTTTTCATACAAGAAATTTATGATTAGTGCTTAAATATTGCATTCTTTGATGCTTAAATGGTATATTTCTTTGATATTTTAATTTGATAAACTTTGTAGGAAATAAGAAGAAAAAGAAGCAAAAAGAGCACAAAATAAGCTAAAAAGAAGAAAAGAGGAATTTTGGGCACACTTTGAAGTTGGAGCACACTTTGGAGGCTTAAGCCACGCTTTTAAAAGCGTGGCCCATGACCAAATCAAGGAAGAGAAGCGTGGCCCAAAGGAAGAAAAGCATGGCTCAAAACAAGGAGCAAGAGCACAAAGCTCTTGCCGAGATCTTTAGAGCTCTTGTGGAGAGCTTTACTTCAAATAATCAAAAGCCAAGCTCTTGCCAAGAGCTTAAAAGCTCTTACCAAGAGCTTTTTCGGGCTTGCCTCAAGGAAAATGAGCATTGGAAGCAAATTTTCTCTAAGTTAAAATCTGGGCACTCACAACATGACCATGCCTCCTTCAAAGGGCTATAACTTGAGCTACAAAAGTCCGATTGATGTGCTTCCAGTTGCGTTGGAAAGCTGACATTCAGAGCTTTCCAGTGATATATGGAAATCCATATTTGGCATGAAATTATGGAACGAGTAAAAGCCATCTTTAAGGGCCAAAAATAAGCAAAAATGAATCAAAGTGCTTCCACCAGGATTCGAAGAGGGATACCAAAGGAAGACACTAGGCACTACTCTTGTGCCAAGGAAAATGGCCAGCAAGTGCTCCACCCAAGACTTGAACCATGGACCTCAAGGACAAGTAAAGCTCTTGTAAAGAGCTTTCAAGCTCTTGCAAAGAGCTTTGTTCTCTTGTCACAAGGAAGGAACGTGCACACACTTTGGCAAGGAAGGGAACCAAAGCTCTTGGCCAAAGCTCTTGCCAAGAGCCGAGCTTTGCCCTGGGAGTGTGACCCATGGGCTGAAAATTCAACCAAAAAATCCAATTTAATTCAATTCTTCACCAAATTAAAGGCCAATCAAACACATTTCTCCTCAAATCCAAAGCAAGCAAAGCCCACATCATCACTCAAAGGCACAAGAAGAAGCTAGAATTAGGATTTTCATTTAATTTGTTTTTTATTTCAATTTCATTTTATTTTCATTTTGTATAATGCCTATATAAAGGCATCATTCTCATTTTCAACGGAGGAGCCCGATTAGAGAGAATAGGAGGGGCTGGCTCCATTTGAGAGCTCTCTCTCTTAGTTTTTATTTCTGTTTTAAATCTTGGATTGAGATTGGAAGGAATTCTGTTTTTATTCTCTACCTGCAACTTCTCTTGTTCTTCTTTTGAAATTTACTTTTCTATTTTCATTTTGCAATTGTTCTTGTTGGATCAAGGAAGAATTTGAGATCTAGACTTGTTTTCTAGTCTCCCCCACTCCTGAGATCTTCAACATTCTTTTAAATTGCTGTAATTTAGCATCAGTCATTTTCTATTTTTAATTCTTCAAGCACTTTGGTTTAAAATCTGTTGCATTTGATTTCACATGCTGGTTCTCGGATTGATTGCTCTCTGATCTCCTTGTTCCCAATTTGCCTTTCCTGCACTTTTGTTCCTCTGCACTTTACATTTGAGTTGTTGTGATCTTGATTTGTTCTTCTTGCAATTTAAATTTTTAGTTGCTTGATCTATTGCTTTCTTTAATTTCCAGCACCCACTCTCCTTTATATTTCATGCAATTTACATTTCTTGTCATTTAAGATTCTTGCAATTTGTATTTCTTGCTCTTTAAGTTTCTGTCCAATTTACTTTCTACAACTTTAAATTTCCTGTCATTTACTTTCTGTTGCTTCAATTGTCACTCAAATCACTCAATGTTAGCTTGACTAAACAAATCACCCACTAAAGTTGCTTGATCCATCAATCCCAGTGGGATCGACCTCACTCTAAGTGAGTTATTACTACTTGATGCGACCCGGTACACTTGCCGGTTAGATTTGTGTGTTTGGAAATTCGTTTTTCCACAAAAACACCATCAAGTTTTTGGCGCCGTTGCCGGGGATTGATTAGATCAACAATGATTAAGTGGGTGTGAAGTCTAGATTAAGCATTTTTTGTTTTTGTTCTTGAAACCAAGGTGTTTGAGTTATTGCCTCACTAAGAAATTCATCTCTGAGATATGAATTTCAATTTTCCTTGGTGTTGTATTTTACAAAATTCAAATGGAGTTCAACTCATCTTATGATCAAACAAATTTTATGGGATATTACCCACCATCACTAATCTCTAATGATGGTAGAACCCTTAGAAAGCCAAAGCCAAGCCATTAAAATACATAGAAAACTCGTGGAAAGATACACACAACCCCAATCCTGGAAAGAAATCATCCTCAAGAAGATGAATGGGCCCTTAGAGCAAACAAGGGGGAACTTAGAACCATCAAACATTGAGGATGAAGACCAATTTGTGAGTGAGGAAGTGGAAAAACAAGAACAAAAGGTCCCTGTGTCAAGTGAACTTTCAATGAAGAATGAGGTGGTTGAAAATGAAACTGCACTTGAGATGACAAGGGAACATGAAGACTCACAACTCTCACAAACGTCCTTAACCCAAAAACTCTCAACAATTGAATCTGTGATTGAAAAATATGAAGAGGAGATGAAGAAATGTTGGGAAGATCAACAAACCTCCTCAATGAAAAAGCTATTAAGTCAAATGTTGAGTGCAAGGGAGGAAGTGGAAGAGCAAGAAAGTGAGAAAGACAATCAAAGAACTCCAAACTCAAGTAAAGCAGAGAAGTATATAGAGGAAAAGCTCATGGAACCACTAATTCAAAAGGCTCTGGATGAATACAAAACTCCAATAATCACACAGCAACCAAGTCTTGAATCCAAAGCAGTGAAGGCAACTAACAAGAACACCAATTCTGTCCCTAATCCAGCAAGCAAGATCAATCAAGCCATTTGCAAAAGGAAGCTTGCTGAGGAAAGGCCAAGACAAGGGACACTAGCTGAATCTTTCCCTCCTTTGAGGTCATTCCTCTTAACAAACCGGAAGAAGAGGAAGAAAGTGAAGAACAACATGTCAAGCTAATGACACTAAAAGAGCACTTGTTGGGAGGTAACCCAACCGTAGGTAACATTTCTTCTCTGCTTTGTTTTCTTTCTTTGCTTTGTTTAAATTTAATAAATTGGCATATGGTTACATTCTAAGTTTGTTGTTGCCATGCAACACATTGTTTTCAATCTTTTTGGATGATTGCATCAAATCAAAAATGAAAGTCACACACCAAGATTCTAAGTTTGGTGTGCCACTTATTTTCTATGCAATTTATTCAAGCAACACTACTTGTCTACATAATCATAATGCCTCAGCAGCTTTATTTTTCTCTTTTAGAGTTAAGAAAAGAAAAGAAAAATGAGCTTAATGAAGTCCTCTAATTCAAATGCTTGTGGTGCTTATGTTTCAAGTGGTAATACTTGAAAACAAAGCATTTAGAATCGTAGCTTTGTTATAAACTTATGGGGCAAAGCACTCAAAAGTAGAAGCTAATAAGAAAATCAAAAGCTTGTTTCAAGGAAGAAAATATAAGAGAAAGATTTCATAAATTGAGCTAGATAGAAGCATCAATCATTTACATCTCTTTTGTGATTGTAGCATGCTTAGAAAACTAGCTAACCATGAACATTGAGTTGCTATTCTTCTTACCTTGGATTGTCAATCTTAATTGCATGATTCTTTTCTTGCTTGGGGACAAGCAAGGTTTAAGTTTGGTGTTGTGATGACATGCCACCATGTCATGTTTTTCTATGCTTTTTCATACAAGAAATTTATGATTAGTGCTTAAATATTGCATTCTTTGATGCTTAAATGGTATATTTCTTTGATCTTTTAATTTGATAAACTTTGTAGGAAATAAGAAGAAAAAGAAGCAAAAAGAGCACAAAATAAACTAAAAAGAAGAAAAGAGGAATTTTGGGCACACTTTGAAGTTGGAGCACACTTTGGAGGGTTAGGCCACGCTTTTAAAAGCGTGGCCCATGACCAAATCAAGGAAGAGAAGCGTGGCCCAAAGGAAGAAAAGCGTGGCTCAAAACAAGGAGCAAGAGCACAAAGCTCTTGCCGAGAGCTTTAGAGCTCTTATGGAGAGCTTTACCTCAAATAATCAAAAGCCAAGCTCTTGCCAAGAGCTTAAAAGCTTTTACCAAGAGCTTTTTCGGGCTAGCCTCAAGGAACATGAGCATTGGAAGCAAATTTTCTCTAAGTTAAAATCTGGGCGCTCACAGCATGACCATGCCTCCTTCAAAGGGCAATAACTTGAGCTACAAAAGTCCGATTGATGTGCTTCTAGTTGCGTTGGAAAGCTGACATTCAGAGCTTTCGAATGATATATGGCAATCCATATTTGGAATGAAATTATGGCACGAGTAAAAGCCATCTTTAAGGGCCAAAAATAAGCAAAAATGAATCAAAGTGCTTCCACCAGGATTCGAAGAGGGTTACCAAGGGAAGACACTAGGCGCTACTCTTGTGCCAAGGAAAATGGCCAGCAAGTGCTCCACCCAAGACTTGAACCATGGACCTCAAGGACAAGTAAAGCTCTTGCAAAGAGCTTTCAAGCTCTTGCAAAGAGCTTTGTTCTCTTGTCACAAGGAAGGAACGTGCGCACACTTTGGCAAGGAAGGGAACCAAAGCTCTTGGCCAAAGCTCTTGCCAAGAGCCGAGCTTTGCCCTGGGAGTGTGACCCATGGGCTGAAAATTCAACCAAAAAATCCAATTTGATTCAATTCTTCACCAAATTAAAGGCCAATCAAACCCATTTCTCCTCAAATCCAAAGCAAGCAAAGCCCACATCATCACTCAAAGGCACAAGAAGAAGCTAGAATTAGGATTTTCATTTAATTTGTTTTTTATTTCAATTTCATTTTATTTTCATTTTGTATAATGCCTATATAAAGGCATCATTCTCATTTTCAACGGAGGAGCCCGATTAGAGAGAATAGGAGGGGCTGGCTCCATTTGAGAGCTCTATCTCTTAGTTTTTATTTCTGTTTTAAATCTTGGATTGAGATTGGAAGGAATTCTGTTTTTATTCTCTACCTGCAACTTCTCTTGTTCTTCTTTTGAAATTTACTTTTCTATTTTCATTTTGCAATTGTTCTTGTTGGATCAAGGAAGGATTTGAGATCTAGACTTGTTTTCTAGTCTCCCCCACTCCTGATATCTTCAACATTCTTTTAAATTGCTGCAATTTAGCATCAGTCATTTTCTATTTTTAATTCTTCAAGCACTTTGGTTTAAAATCTGTTGCATTTGATTTCACATTCTGGTTCTCGGATTGATTGCTCTCTGATCTCCTTGTTCCCAATTTGCCTTTCCTGCACTTTTGTTCCTCTGCACTTTACATTTGAGTTGTTGTGATCTTGATTTGTTCTTCTTGCAATTTAAATTTTTAGTTGCTTGATCTATTGCTTTCTTTAATTTCCAGCACCCACTCTCCTTTATATTTCATGCAATTTACATTTCTTGTCATTTAAGATTCTTGCAATTTGCATTTCTTGCTCTTTAAGTTTCTGTCCAATTTACTTTCTACAACTTTAAATTTCTTGTCATTTACTTTCTGTTGCTTCAATTGTCACTCAAATCACTCAATGTTAGCTTGACTAAACTAATCACCCACTAAAGTTGCTTGATCCATCAATCCCTGTGGGATCGACCTCACTCTAAGTGAGTTATTACTACTTGATGCGACCCGGTACACTTGCCGGTTAGATTTGTGTGTTTGGAAATTCGTTTTTCCACAAAAACACCATCAAGTTTTTGGCGCCGTTGCCGGGGATTGATTAGATCAACAATGATTAAGTGGGTGAGAAGTCTAGATTAAGCATTTTTTGTTTTTGTTCTTGAAACCAAGGTGTTTGAGTTATTGCCTCACTAAGAAATTCATCTCTGAGATATGAATTTCAATTTTCCTTGGTGTTGTATTTTACAAAATTCAAATGGAGTTCAACTCATCTTATGATCAAACAAATTTTATGGGATATTACCCACCATCACCAATCTCTAATGGTGGCTGGGAATATCACCAAGAAAATACCAATTCTGAGCACTCCAATTCATGGAAATTTGCTTCAGAGACACAAGATGAGCAAGAGAATCATATGGGATACTTCCCACCACCACAAAATGATTCAAGTCATTATTCTAATGGTGGCTGGGAGTATCGCCAAAGAATGAAAGAGCATCCACCCTCACTTCCCAGTTTCTCATTTGAAAGTTCTTCATCACTTGATTATGCCTCAACACAAAGTTTCCTCCAAAATCCATACAAGTCATCCCATCAATCACACAACTCATTCCAAATCCCTCAACACAACTTCACCACAACACATCCATGTCATCAAAATTACTCTCAACCTTCATCTCTTGAACTAGCAGTTGAGGATTACCTTCAATGGTCCAAAGAACCCTTAGAAAGCCAAAGCCAAGCCATTAAAATACATAGAAAACTCGTGGAAAGATACACACAACCCCAATCCTGGAAAGAAATCATCCTCAAGAAGATGAATGGGCCCTTAGAGCAAACAAGGGGGAACTTAGAACAATGAAATAGTGAGGATGAAGACCAATTTGTGAGTGAGGAAGTGGAAAAAATTAAGTCAAATGTTGAGTGCAAGGGAGGAAGTGGAAGAGCAAGAAAGTGAGAAAGACAATCAAAGAACTCCAAACTCAAGTGAAACAGAGAAGTATATAGAGGAAAAGCTCATGGGCATATGGGGCATATGGTTACATTCTAAGTTTGTTGTTGCCATGCAACACATTGTTTTCAATCTTTTTGGATGATTGCATCAAATCAAAAATGAAAGTCACACACCAAGATTCTAATTTTGGTGTTCCACTTATTTTCTATGCAATTTATTCAAGCAACACTACTTGTCTGCATAATCATAATGCCTCAGCAGTTTTATTTTTCTCTTTTTATGCTTAGAAAACTAGCTAACCATGAACATTGAGTTGCTATTCTTCTTACCTTGGATTGTCAATCTTAATTGCATGATTCTTTTCTTGCTTGGGGACAAGCAAGGTTTAAGTTTGGTGTTGTGATGACATGCCACCATGTCATGTTTTTCTATGATTTTTCATACAAGAAAGTTATGATTAGTGCTTAAATATTGCATTCTTTGATGCTTAAATGGTATATTTCTTTGATCTTTTAATTTGATAAACTTTGTAGGAAATAAGAAGAAAAAGAAGCAAAAAGAGCACAAAATAAGCTAAAAAGAAGAAAAGAGGAATTTTGGGCACACTTTGAAGTTGGAGCACACTTTGGAGGCTTAGGCCACGCTTTTAAAAGCGTGGCCCATGACCAAATCAAGGAAGAGAAGCGTGGCCCAAAGGAAGAAAAGCGTGGCTCAAAACAAGGAGCAAGAGCACAAAGCTCTTGCCGAGAGCTTTAGAGCTCTTATGGAGAGCTTTACTTCAAATAATCAAAAGCCAAGCTCTTGCCAAGAGCTTAAAAGCTTTTACCAAGAGCTTTTTCGGGCTAGCCTCAAGGAACATGAGCATTGGAAGCAAATTTTCACTAAGTTGAAATCTGGGCGCTCACAGCATGACCGTGCCTCCTTCAAAGGGCTATAACTTGAGCTACAAAAGTCCGATTGATGTGCTTCTAGTTGCATTGGAAAGCTGACATTCAGAGCTTTCCAACGATATATGGCAGTCCATATTTGGCATGAAATTGAGGCACGAGTGAAAGCTATCTTTAAGGGACAAAAATAAGCAAAAATGAATCAAAGTGCTTCCACCAGGATTCGAAGAGGGATACAAAGGGAAGACACTAGGCGCTACTCTTGTGCCAAGGAAAATGGCCAGCAAGTGCTCCACCCAAGACTTGAACCATGGACCTCAAGGACAAGTAAAGCACTTCAAGAGCTTTCAAGCTCTTGCAAAGAGCTTTGTTCTCTTGTCACAAGGAAGGAACGTGCGCACACTTTGGCAAGGAAGGGAACCAAAGCTCTTGGCCAAAGCTCTTGCCAAGAGCCGAGCTTTGCCCTAGGAGTGTGACCCATGGGCTGAAAATTCAACCAAAAAATCCAATTTAATTCAATTCTTCACCAAATTAAAGGCCAACCAAACCCATTTCTCCACAAATCCAAAGCAAGCAAAGCCCACATCATCACTCAAAGGCACAAGAACAAGCTAGAATTAGGATTTTCATTTAATTTGTTTTTCATTTCAATTTCATTTTATTTTCATTTTGTAAAAAGCCTATATAAAGGCATCATTCTCATTTTCAAAGGAGGAGCCCGATTAGAGAGAATAGGAGGGGCTGGCTCCATTTGAGAGCTCTCTCTCTTAGTTTTCATTTCTGTTTTAAATCTTGGATTGAGATTGGAAGGAATTCTATTTTCATTCTCTACCTACAACTTCTCTTGTTCTTCTTCTGAAATTTACTTTTCTATTTTCATTTTGCAATTGTTCTTGTTGGATCAAGGAAGGATTTGAGATCTAGACTTGTTTTCTAGTGTCCCCCACTCCTGAGATCTTCAACATTCTTTTAAATTGCTGCAATTTAGCATCAGTCATTTTCTATTTTTAATTCTTCAAGCACCTCGGTTTAAAATCTGTTGCATTTGATTTCACATTCTGGTTCTTGGATTGATTGCTCTTTGATCTCCTTGTTCCCAATTTGCCTTTCCTGCACTTTTGTTCCTCTGCACTTTACATTTGAGTTGTTGTGATCTTGATTTGTTCTTCCTGCAATTTAAATTCTCAGTTGCTTGATCTATTACTTTCTTTAATTTCCAGCACCCACTCCCCTTTATTTTTCATGAAATTTACATTTCTTGTCATTTAAGATTCTTGCAATTTACATTTCTTGCTCTTTAAGTTTCTGTCCAATTTACTTTCTGCAACTTTAAATTTCCTGTCATTTACTTTCTGTTGCTTCACTTGTCACTCAAATCACTCAATGTTAGCTTGACTAAACTAATCACCCACTAAAGTTGCTTGATCCATCAATCCCTGTGGGATCGACCTCACTCTAAGTGAGTTATTACTACTTGATGCGACCCAGTACACTTTCTGGTTAGATTTGTGTGTTTGAAAATTCGTTTTTCCATAAAAACACCATCAAGGATACTTCTGCGACGGCTTTTGCACGGCCTTGTTTCTGCCTGTGATTCCTAGTAGATTCAGCTAGGTCGCTGATCAATTGCCATGCCTCATCAGTGGTCTTATACTTTTTCATAGACCCATTGCTACCACTTTCCAATATGGTCTTATCTTGGGGCCTCATGCCCTGCGTGACGTAACCGAGTAACACTATCTTGTCAATCATATGGTGGGGGCAAGCTTCCAGAAGATTATTGAAGCACTCCCAGTACTCATAAAGAGTTTTAGAGTCATCCTGAATAATCATGGAAATGTCTTTCCTCAGTTTATCAGTAACTTCAGCTGGAAAGAACTTTTCCAAGAATTCTCTTCTCAGTGTTTCCCAGTTGGATACAATTGCTGCTGGTTGAGTGTAGTACCACTCTCTTGCCTTCCCCTCAAGACAAAACTGGAAAGCTTTCAGCAAAATTGAAGTTTTATCTGCACCATCACGCCTGACAGTAGAACAGGCTGCTTGAAAATCTCTCAGGTGCTTGATAGGCTCTTGAGCAGGTAAGCCATGAAACTTGGGCATCAAATTGAGCAATGCAGTCTTTATTTCAAAGTCTGTAGCCACCGCTGGGTGATGCGCTTGAAACGGTTGCATTGTAAAATCAGGGCTCCTTCTTCCTGGATAGTAACTCTTCTAGTTGCTGCCATGTTACCTGCACGTAAAACAACCAAATCAGTAGAATGGGGGCTGGTTTCTTTCTCAAGTGACGTTTCAGATCCGCCCTCAGAGAGGACTAACCGACGCCGAGCTTGCCTTATTCATGAAATAGTTCTTTCAATCTCAGGATCGAATACTAGCAAGCTTGGATCAGGAAGCGAACGTGTCATCTAACGAAAGAAACAAGCAGCTTAATGTAGCAAAATAAAATAAAATGCAAATAAATAAATTCCAATTAATAACTTTAGCACTCTATTGTAACTCCCCGGCAACGGCGCCAAAAATTTATGTGGGCGGAAATTGGTGAATTAAGAATAATTATAAAATATGCGTTGCAAGTATAGTTCTCAACCAACCATAAATCCGCTTATCAATTTAGAAGGGTGTCACAGAAATTAAAATTAAAATACTGGGAGTATGAATGCTATTTTATTAATCAGATGTTTTTAAAAAGGTTTGAGTTAAATGGCAGAAAATTAAATTAGAGAATTTATATAAATTTAAATAAAAGCCTTGACTGGGAGTTGATTAGCTGAAAGCCCTATTCTTGTCGGAGTACTCTCAAGATTAATTGACAATTGAGGGTTATTATGTTTAGTTGTCCCTTACTAAGTAAGGAAAAGTCAAACAAGCTGGAATGTTGTTTCTATCCACAAGTTCCAATCCGCTCTTGGGAGGATTGGTGTTAGTGACTAGAGAGCAATCCAACAATAAACCCAATTACAATCTTTCTCTTTAGCATTCTAACTCAAGGGTTCCTTTTAATCAACTCCCCATCAAGTTAGGGAACTACTCGCTCATTGTAAATGTAAAATTCATAACATAAGAAAGGGAATTAAAGAAAGACATGATAAATAATGATCAAAAGATTAATTGAAAACAAAAGTAATTCTTGTATTAATAAATGCTAAAATAATCCAATAGTAAAATTAAGTAAATTAAGGAACATGGAAGAGTAAGAGACAAGTAAAGAGAACGAACTAGAATGTCGAAGTCTTGATGAGGCAATAACTCTTCTCGATATCCCAATGCAAAAACAATGAAAATAACAAATCCTAAAAACTATGTTGTGTAGAGGAAAACCTAGAGGAGAGGAAAACTAGATCTAAAAACTTAAAACTATCCGGAATGAATGTTTTTGTTGGTTTCTGCAAGTTCTCTGGCTCTAGTATGCTTTTCTGGGCCGAAAACTGGGTCAAAATAGGGCCCGAAATTGCCCCCAGCGATTTTGTAGATTATGCAGATCGCGCATGTCACGCAGACGCGTCATTCAGGCGGATGCGTCATTCGGCATTTTGCTTCTCCACGCGGACGCGTCGTCGACGCCTCCGCGTCACTTATGCTATTCCATGCCGCGCGGTCACGTCATCCATGCGGCCGCGTCACTGCGATTTCCTCTCTTTCGCGCGGTCGCGTCATCCATGTGGCCGCGTCACTTCTCGCTGGTCATCTCCTCAATTCTTTGTGTTCCTTCCATTTTTGCAAGCTTCCTCTCCAATCTCCAACTCATTCATGCCCTATAAAGCCTGAAACACTTAACACACAGATCACAGCATCGAATGGAATAAAGGAGAAATAAAATACATAATTAAAAGTCTTTAGGAAGTAAGTTTTCAATCATGCAATAACTTTAGGAAGGAATTATAAATGCATGCTTATTTAATGAATAAGTGGGTAAAGATCATGATAAAACCGCATAATTAAACACAATATAAACCATAAAATATTGGTTTATCAGCAAGGCAATGGTAAACGAGCCCATCAGGCTTACATAAACCCTACATGTAAGCAATGCAGAAAAGAGCATGGTAACAGGTCTTGCCAGTTTGGATCGCCTAATTGCTATTCTTGTGGAGAACTTATACATATTGCCAAGGATTGTCAGAAGGAATTTACTCAAAATCCAGTCAAAACCCAACAACAAGGACGAGTATTTGCTATCACTATTGACGATGTTGTGCAATCGGACGCCCTCATTCAATGTCAGTGTTATGTCAAGAATTGATTTCTAACTATACTGTATGATTCGGGTGCATCGCATCCTTTATTTCTCTAACTGTTGCTCACGAGTTAGGATTATATTTCTTTAAATTGAATTTTTACTTGATTGTTCATACACCTGCATCCCAAAATGCTTTGACCAGTTTAATGTACCTGCAAGTACCACATGCTATTAGGAATTGGACTTTTATAGATGATCTAATCTGTTTGCCTCTATGTGGTATAGAAGTTATTTTAGGATTAGATTGGTTATCTAAGTATCATATTTTCCTTGATTATTTTAAATGAACTACTGTTATTCCATCTGATAGTCTATGTACTAGATCATTTCTGTTCCACACCTTATATCTGAATTCTGTAAGAGTTACCTTAGATGGGAGTGATTGTGAGGGATACGTTCTATTAGCGGCTAGTTCGAATGATAGTGAATTAAGCTTAGAATGAATCTGAATGGTGAAGGAATTTCCTGATGTTTTCTTGGACGATATACCTAAGTTTCCACCTCAGCGAGAGAGAGAATTCAGCATTGATCTAGTACCTAGAACTGGACCGATTTCCATAGCACCGTACTGGATGTCACCATTATTTGCAGAGAGCTAAAGAAGCTGTGAGATAGGATCGTAGTGGCCTATGGAGTTACAAAAACAGAATTTGTGTACCTAACTCTGGAGAATTTCGACAAAAGATTCTTACTAAAGCTCACTAAAGTAGATTTTCTATGCATCCTGGAGTGATAAAGATATATCAAGATTTGAAACAAATATTCTGGTGGCCAGGCTTAAAGAAAGAGGTAGCTGATTATGTCTTAAAATGTTTAACCTGCCAGAAGGAGAAGGTGGAACATTAGAAGCCGTCAGGAACCTTGCAACCCTTAGAAATACCACAATGGAAATGGGAGCAGATTACTATGGATTTTATCATGAGATTGCCAAGAACCACAACAGGACGTAATGCCATTTGGGTGATTGTGGACAGGTTGCTAAAACTGGCGTGCTTCTTTCCAATTCGAATTAACTATACTTTAGAAAAGCTGGAATGAATATATATTCAAAAAATTGTACGACTGCATGGGATACCTTCGTAAATTATCTCAGATCGAGTTTCGAGGTTTACTACTAGATTCTAGAGAGCTTTTCAGAAAGCGTTGGGAACAGAATTGCACACGAGTATAGCATACCATCCTCATATAGACGGACAATCAGAGCAGACAATCCAGACGTTAGAAGACATGTTACGATCATGTATGATAGACAACCAAAGTAGTTGGGATAAGTATTTGCTGTTGGTCAAATTTGTTTACAACAATAGTTGCCAATAAAGTATCGGGATGGCGCCATATGAAGCTCTCTATGGAAGAAGATGTCGGACACCATTGTGTTGGAATGACGATGGAGAAGCTAGTGTCTTAGGTCCAGACTTAGTGTAAGAAACTACTGAGAAGGTAAAAGAGATTCATCGGAAGATCCAAACAGCACGAAGTCGTCAAAAGAGCTATGCCGATAATAGCCGATAATAAATATGTTATTAGTGTCATTTATGCTAGTAGCTCAGAAAATTATTTTTTTAGAGATGTTTTTACGAGTTTTCTGATACATCTAGTTTTAGTAGTTATACACCTGAGATATTTTAATATTATTTTAACCCACCTCCAAGCCAACCAATCACAACTCACCTTACACCCCCAAGACCTCCAAGGCTGTCTCATTTCATCATTTTGGCCGAAAATAACAAGAGAGAAAAGAGAGAAACATTCATGAACACTTAATCTTCAAAGCTTGATTTCTTCTGAACTAATACTCAAATCAAAACTCCGATTTCACCAAAATGATCATCTCTTCTTCCTCTACATAACCATGTAACTTATCAAGGCTGGAAATAAGGGAGATGGCTGTCTCCCTCCCTCTTCAATTCGGTTTTCAAGGAAACATGCTTAAACAAGTGTTTTCTTGATGTTCTTCCTTAGATCTCTTGCTTAGCTTGACTTGTGGGCCAAAGATATTTGATTTCCTGCACGTTTAAGGTGGGGATAACCTTCTTAAGATGCTGTTGAAGTTCGTTTAGTTTATGGTTTAGAGTTTTAAAGTTGTTCTTGATGTGATTTAGGAGAAAAAATTGCTTAAGGACCACCTAAGGACATAACCGAATTAGGAACAGCAAAACTAGGTAGGGTTTGACGAATTTAATCTTGATTGATTGTGTTTGAGTTGTGTGGTTATGATATGGTTTGGCTGTGCTTGAAATTGATGATTTATATGAGTGATTCTTGTTGAAAATTTGGTGAAAATTTTATGAAATTTAATGATATTCAAGCTATGAAACATGTTCTTGAGTGCAGCTGGAAAAACAAACACTAATCCTTAAATTGGGGTTCAATTTGTGTTGAAATCATGTGGAAAAGATGGGTTTTTCGTGGCTGGGAATTTATTATGAATTTTGGTAAAAATCGGATGCTGAAAAGACTGAAAAACGGGTAAAAACAGAGAAAGAATCTGAAGAATATACGAAGAACACGAAGAACACTTTGAGTGTGAGGAAGAACATTGAAGAACACCTTTTAGATCTTAGAAAGGGCAAGGAAGTAAATATTTTGGTGTTTGAGGGGTTATTTTGTAATTTCTGAAAGTTAGGGTGGTTAAAGTAGAAATATTAAAAGTTATGGGTGGTAAAAAGTGAATTTATAAAGTAAAAGGTTAAAGGAAGGTAATTTTTGAAAATATATTAATAAAATAATAAATAATAATAAAATATTAAATAATAATATTTAATTAAAAATAATATTTTATTAAAAATAATAAAATAATGCGGAAAAGGCAGTTTTTTGTAAAAGCTTTAGAAAGACAACTTTAAGCGCAGAATCTAATAATTACCTTCATAAAACACTTAGGGAGTGGTAAGAACATATTAGTGAGGCAAAGATAAAAGAAAGATAAAAAGATAAAGAAAAGATAAAAATCAAAGAAAAAGTCTGTAAAGTTTTAATGACAAAAAAATAGATAGAGACTAGTGAACGAACTAGAGCAACTTAGTTAGTACTTGAGTTGTGACTAGGGTTAGGTATTATATGAAAAGTTAAACTATTTCAGTATAGACTTAACGAAGCTATACTTGGGACAGGCTAACTATTCATACCGAATTTTTACATAAGCTTTAAATACATACGTTAAGCAGAAAAATCAAAGCAGAATAAAGTAACACAGAGAACAGAGTAAGCAGAGTAAAGTAAAGAGATAAAGAAAGAAAAAGAGTAATATAGATTCAGAGGAAAGAGTAATCAGAGAAAAGTAAAGAGATACAGAGAACAGAGTAATCAAAACAAAGTAAAGAGACACAAAGAGAAAAGAGAAATATGATAAAGGAAAATGGTTTGAGCCAAGATATTGTGAAAGTGAAAGATGTAAACTTTGTATAGTATGATTCAACAGAGAAAGAAAGAGGTTGATGAGCGGATATTTTATACGCTTTTTGGGGGTAATTTCATATAGTTTTTAGGATATTCTAGTTAGTTTCTAGTTTATTTCCATTAGTTTTTAGGAAAATTCATATTTCTGGACTTTACTATGAGTTGTGTGTTTTTCTGTAATTTCAAGTATTTTTCTGGCTGAAATTGAGGGAGCTGAGCAAAAATCTGATTCAGGTTGAAAAAGGACTGCTGATGCTGTTGGATTCTGACCTCCCTGCACTCAAAGTGGATTTTATGGAGCTACAGAACTCGAAATGGCGCGCTTCTACTTGCGTTGGAAAGTAGACATCCAGGGCTTTCCAGAAATATATAATAGTTCATACTTTGCTCAAGGATAGATGACGTAAACTGGCGTTCAACGCCAGTTCTCTGCCCAATTCTGGCGTCCAGCGCTAGAAAAGGATTAAAAGTTGGAGTTCAACGCCAGAAATGGATCCAAACCTGGCGTTGAACGCCCAAAACAGTCTTATGCACGTGAAATGTTTAAGTCTCAGCCCCAGCACACACCAAGTGGGCCCTAGAAGTGGATCTCTGCACCATCTGTCATAGTCTACTCACTTTTTGTAAACCTAGGCTACTAGTTTTGTATTTAAACAACTTTTAGAGACTTATTTTATATCTCATGACATTTTTAGATCTGAACTTTGTACTCTTTGACGGCATGAGTCTCTAAACTCCATTGTTGGGGGTGAGGAGCTCTGCTGTGTCTCGATGGATTAATGCAAATATTCCTGTTTTCTATTCAAACATGCGTGTTCCTATCTAAGATATTCATTCGCACTTCAACATGAATGTGATGAACGTGACAATCATCATCATTCCCCCACGAACGCGTGCCTGACAACCACTTCCATTCCACCGTAAAATGAATGAATATCTCTTGGATCTCTTAATCAGAATCTTCGTGGTATAAGCTAGATTGATGGCGGCATTCATGAGAGTCCGAAAAGTCTAAACCTTGTCTGTGGTATTCCGAGTAGGGCTCTGGGATTGAATGACTGTGACGTACTTCAAACTCGTGAGTGCTGGACGTAGTGACAGACGCAAAAGGATAGTAAATCCTATTCCGGTACGATTGAGAACCTGCAGATGATTAGTCGTGCGGTGACAGCGCACCTGGTCCCTTTTCACTGGAAGGATGGATGGTAGCCATTGACAATGGTGATCCACCAACACACAGCTTGCCATAGAAGGACGTGCGTGCGTGAATCAGAGGACAGAGAAAAGCAGAGATTCAGAAGACAAAGCATCTCCAAAACTCTAACATATTCTTCATTACTACATAACAAGTAACCTTTAACCCATGCTTTCTTGTTTATTCGCAATTCAACTGATAAATACAATTGACTTCCTGGCTAAGAATTGCAAGATAACCATAGATTGCTTCAAACCAACAATCTCCGTGGGATTCGACCCTTACTCACGTGAGGTATTACTTGGACGACCCAGTGCACTTGCTGGTTAGTGGTACGAGTTGTGAAAAGTGTGATTCACAACTCGTGCACCAAGTTTTTGGCGCTGTTGCTGGGGATTGTTCGTGTTTGAACAACTGACGGTTTATTTTGTTGCTTAGATTAGGAAAATTTTTCTTTTTGGTTTAGAGTCTCTTATTATTGTTCTTGGTTGAAAATATCCTTCTTCAAAATAAGTGTTACATTTATTGCCCAATTGGCTAGAGTGTTGGTTTATGTTCTTGATGATTGGGCAGCAGTTTTATTAAAAATCTTTTTCAAAAATAATTTCTCCTTAAATAAATCTTGTTCCAAACTCTAAGTTTGGTGTTTTCTTGTTGATTTTTTTTTTCGAAAATTTTAGTTTGGTTTTCTAAAAATTTTAAGTTTGGTGTTCTTTCTTCATGTTCTTGTGTTTTTGTGAGTCTTCAAAGTGTTCTTGAGTTTTCCTTGTGTCTTGATCCTAAAAATTTTAAGTTTGGTGTTCCTTGGTGTTTTCCCTCCAAAATTTTCGAAAACAAGGAGCATTATATCTAAAAAAATTTTAAATCTTGTGCTATTTTATTATTTTTCTCTTTCCTCACTAAATTCAAAAAAAAATATATTTTCTCTCTATTTTTAAAACAAATTTTCGAAATTCATTTCTAAAATTCAGATTTTTTTTTTAAAAAAAAAATTTAAAATCTTTTCCAAATCATATCTTTTTCAAAACTTCCTGACCACTTTCTCTTCCCTCATTTTTTTCGAAAATCTTCACTTATTTTTATTTATTTTATTTTAATTTATTTCATTTTCGAAATAAATAAATAAATAAAAATAAATTTTTTATTTTACATCATCTCCCTTTCTCCATCATGGATCTAAGTAGAAATGAACAGTCCAGGAGGACTATGGGGTCATATGCTAACCCCTCTACTGCTTCATATGGGAGTAGTATATGCATACCCTCCATTGGAGCCAGTAGCTTTGAGTTGAATCCTCAGCTCATTATCATGGTGCAGTAAAGTTGCCAGTATTCCAGTCTTCCACAGGAAGAACCTACAGAGTTTCTGGCACAATTTTTACAAATTGCTGACACAGTACATGATAAAGAAATAGATCAGGATGTCTACAGATTATTACTGTTTCCATTTGCTGTAAAAGATCAGGCTAAGAGGTGGTTAAATAACCAACCTAAGGCCAGCATAAGGACATGGAAACAGCTGACAGAAAAATTCCTGAATCAATACTTTCCCCCAAAATGGATGACACAGCTAAGGCTGGACATCCAAGGCTTTAAACAAGGAGATAAGGAATCTCTTTATGATGCCTGGGAGAGATACAGAGAGATGCTACGAAAATGCACCTCTGAAATGTTTTCAGAGTGGGTTCAGTTAGACATCTTCTATTATGGGCTTGCAGAGGGAGCTCAGATGTCTTTAGATTACTCAGCTGGTGGATCTATCCACATGAGAAAGACAATTGAAGAGGCTCAAGAGCTCATTGATACAGTTGCCAGGAATCAGCATCTATACCTAAGCAGTGACCCTTCCATAAAAGAAGAGGTTAAAACAGTAACTGCTGAATTCAGCCCTATACAACAAGCTGCTGAATTCAATCAGCAATTGGACTTTCTAACAAAGCAGTTAGCCGAATTCAAGGATAAACTACAAGAGACAAGGATGGCTAATATAAACATAGAAGAACAATTGAAGCAAACAAAGCAGCAGCTGTCAAGACAAATAACAGAAGAATGCCAAGCAGTTCAATTAAGAAGTGGGAAAACATTAAATACCCCACCTCAAGGCAGCAAAGAGTTAAGGAATGAGCAAACCACCCAAAATTCACCTGAGGACCGTAAGAGCCCAGGGAAAAGTAATTCTGGCGTTAAAGCGCCAGCAATCAGGTGGAAGGCTGGCGCTGAACGCCTAGACCATGCCCAAGACTGGCGTTCAACGCCAGTAACAAGCAAAGACTGGCGTTCAATGCTAGAAACAAGCAAGGATCTGGCGCTGAACGTCCAAAATGGGCAAGATCTGGCACTGAACGCCCAAAATGGGCACAGTTCTGGTGTTCAGGCGCCAGGAACAGATAAGGAGTTGGCGTCTCACGTCACTCCAGCTTCTGACTCTGGCACTCAATTGCCAGTGAGGGATCAGACACACACAAGTGCTGATGACAACCCCTCTAAAAAGGCTTCTTCAACCACTTCTGTAGGCAATAAACCTACAACAACTAAGGTTGAGGAAAATAAAGCCAAGATACTGTATCCTCAAAAACTCCGGAAAGAGGAGCAGGATAAGCATGTGTATTGACTACAGAAGGCTCAATACAGCCACCAGAAAGGATCATTTTCCTTTGCCATTCATAGACCAGATGCTAGAAAGACTAGCAGGTCATGATTATTACTGCTTTTTAGACGGCTACTCAAGCTATAACCAGATTGCAGTAGATCCTCAGGATCAAGAGAAAACAGCATTCACATGTGCATCCGGAGTGTTTGCTTATAGAAGGATGCCATTTGGGCTGTGTAATGCGCCTGCAACCTTCCAGAGATGGATGCTCTCTATTTTCTCTGATATGGTGCAAAGATTTCTAGAAGTCTTCATGGATGACTTCTCAGTATATGGAGACTCATTCAGCTCCTGTCTTGATCACCTGAAACTTGTTCTGAAAAGATGCCAAGAGACTAACCTAGTTTTAAACTGGGAAAAATGTCACTTCATGGTGACTGAAGGGATTGTTCTTGGGCATAAAATCTCAAACAAGGGAATAGAGGTGGATCAAGCAAAAATAGAGGTAATTAAAAAATTACCACCACCTGCCAATGTTAAGGCAATCAGAAGCTTTCTAGGGCATGCAGGATTCTATAGGAGGTTTATAAAGGATTTTTCAAAAATCGCAAAACCTCTAAGCAATCTGCTAGCTGCTGACACGCCATTTGTGTTTGACACAGAGTGCCTGCAGGCGTTTGAAACGCTGAAAGCTAAGCTGGTCACAGCACCAGTCATTTCTGCACCAGAATGGACGTTACCATTTGAGCTAATGTGTGATGCCAGTGATAACGCCATT
>NC_029785.2:64146937-64149283 GCF_000816755.2 Arachis ipaensis
CACAGCACCAGTCATTTCTGCACCAGACTGGATGTTACCATTTGAGCTAATGTGTGATGCCAGTGATCACGCCATTGGTGCAGTGTTGGGACAGAGGCATGACAAGCTTCTGCACGTCATTTATTACGCTAGTCGCGTTCTAAATGATGCCCATAATAATTACACAACCGCAGAAAAAGAATTACTTGCAGTGGTTTACACCATTGACAAGTTCAGATCATACTTAGTAAGATCAAAAGTGATTGTGTATACTGATCATGCTGCTCTTAAATATCTACTCACAAAGCAGGATTCAAAACCCAGGCTCATCAGATGGGTGTTGCTTCTGCAAGAGTTTGATATAGAAATAAGAGACAGAAAAGGGACAGAGAACCAAGTGGCTGATCATCTGTCCCGGATAGAGCCAGTAGAAGGGAGGCCCCCCCTCTCTTGAGATCTCTGAGACTTTTCCGGATGAGCATTTATTTGCCATTCAGGAAACACCATGGTTTGCCGATATTGCAAACTATAAAGCTGCAAGGTTCATACCCAAGGAGTACAACAGGATACAAAAGAAGAAATTAATTACTGATGCAAAGTACTACTTATGGGATGAACCCTATCTCTTTAAGAGATGTGCAGACAGAATAATCCGTAGGTGTGTGCCTAGAGAAGAAGCACAGAGGATCCTGTGGCATTGCCATGGATCTCAATATGGAGGCCATTTCGGAGGTGAGCGAACAGCCACCAAGGTCCTCCAATGTGGCTTCTATTGGCCCACACTCTATAAAGATTCCCGAGAGTTTGTACGTAACTGTGACAGTTGCCAAAGAGCTGATAATCTGCCTCATGGTTACGCCATGCCACAACAAGGAATCTTAGAAATTGAGTTGTTTGACGTATGGGGAATTGACATCATGGGACCTTTCCCACCATCATACTCAAACACTTATATTCTGGTGGCAGTTGACTATGTATCAAAATGGGTTGAGGCCATTGCCACACCCACCAATGATACTAAAATAGTGCTGAAGTTCCTCCAGAAACATATCTTTAGCAGGTTTGGTGTCCCTAGAGTACTAATCAGTGATGGGGGCACTCACTTCTGCAATAAACAGCTTTACTCTGCCATGGTTCGGTATGGAATTCGCCATAAGGTGGCTAGTCCATATCATCCACAAACTAATGGGCAAGCTGAAGTCTCTAACAGAAATTAAAGAGAATCCTAGAACGGACAGTAAGTACTCGTAGAATGGATTGGGCACGGAGCTTGGATGATGCTCTGTGGGCTTACAAAACAGCATTCAAGACCCCTATAGGGACCTCTCCATACCAACTTGTGTATGGTAAGGCATGTCACCTGCCCATGGAACTGGAACATAAAGCCTACTGGGCAACCAGATTCCTAAACTTTGATGCCAAATTAGCAGGAGAAAAAAGATTGCTCCAGCTAAATGAGCTAGAAGAATTCAGATTCACAGCTTTCGAAAATGCCAAGCTTTATAAAGAGAAATAAAAAAAGTGGCATGACAGAAAGCTGTCATCTAGAATCTTTGAACCAGGACAAAAGGTTCTGTTGTTCAACTCTAGGCTCAGGCTATTCCCCAGGAAACTGAAATCCCAGTGGAGGGGACCATATGTGATTACAAGTGTATCACCATATGGTTATATGGAGCTTCAGGATATTGATTCTGATAAGAAGTGCATTGTCAATGGACAGAGAATCAAGCACTATCTTGAAGGCAACGTTGAGCAAGAGTGCTCAAGGCTGAAGCTAGACTAAAAGCTCAGCAAGGTCCAGCTAAAGACAATAAAGAAGCGCTTGCTGGGAGGCAACCCAGCCATGGGGCATCAATCCTCTAAGCATTTTTCCCTATTTTTATTTTTATTTTTATTTGTTTATATAGAGTTCATTGATAATAAGGTAAAGAATCAATTGCATAAGTTCACAGGGTTACAGAAGGAATCTGCACACAAAACAGAGAAAAAGAGCTCACTAGCAAGAAAACGCCAGTAAGAGCCTATTTTGGGCGTTCAGCGCCCAAAAGAGGCAGCCAGTGGGCGCTAAACGCCAGTAAGGATAGCAATCTGGCATTCAACGCCAGAAAAGGGCAACAACTGGGCGTTGAACGCCCAGGAGAGCAGCATTTGGGCGTTGAACGCCCAAAACAGGCAGTGTTTGGGCGTTCATATTTTTTCATTCTAATTTTAAAATTCCATGTTTTTAATTCATGATTTCTTGCATAAACATGTTAAGAACTTTGATTTCGAAAATCCCTCTTTAAAAATATCAAATGTATCTTAATCCATAAGCACCAAGCCTCTTTGCAAATTCAATCCAATTCTTTTCAAATCTTTTTTTTAAAG
>NC_029785.2:64149331-64257145 GCF_000816755.2 Arachis ipaensis
AAAGATGATCCAGACTCTTTCAACAGGAGAATGATGAGAACAGACAAGGGCCTGGATAAGATTCTAGAGGATATATGTATCCCTGGAGCCAGGTGGACCACCAACACAAAGGGTGATCCAAATCAACTCAAAAGAGAAGATCTCACACCAGTCGCCAGAGGATGGCTGGACTTCATTGGGCATTCTCTGCTGCCCACTACCAACCGTTCTGAAGTCACTGTTAAAAGAGCAGTGATGATCCATTGCATCATGATGGGAAAAGAAGTAGAAGTTCATCAACTGATTTCAACTGAATTCTACAAAATTGCTAATAAAAATTCTAAAGAGGCCAGGTTGGCTTACCCAAGCTTGATTTCTCTGCTCTGCAAGGACGCTGGAGTAAGGATGGGAATAACTGAGTATATCTCAATTGAGAAACCAATCACCAAAGCATCAATGGAAAAACAACAAGCACAGGATGACCCCATCAAGAAGAAAACACAGGAATTTTTCCCAGAAATCCCTCAATCTGAATATTGGGAGTATCTTAAAACATCAATTACCAAGATGCAAGAAGCTATGGAACAAATAATAAAAGAACAGAAGGAACAAAGTCAAATTCTCACCTATTTGTTTAAAGAACAAGAGGAGCAAGGGCGTGACTTAATGGAATTGAAGCGCCAGAAGTTATCTCTTGAAGGACCAAGCACTCCACAGATCAGAGGAACATCCACTTCCCAGAACAAAGGTTGTTAAATTCCAATTTCTGCTTTAACTCTGTGATAGTGTCATTATAGAAGTTCACCTTAAGAGTCATATAGTAGTAATTAATATCTATTTTGATTTTATCTCCAATTAAGCCATAGTTTATTTTTCTCATCATCAGCAAACATGAATAAAATAGTAGATCTTTTGAATAAGAGGCAATAAAATTTCAAGTTTTTAATAAGAGAAATTCTAATTAGTTACATGTGGTGGCAATACTTTCTGTCTTCTGAATGAATGCTTTAACAGTGCATATGTCTTTTGAATTTGTTGTTTAAGAAGGGTTCACCCAATTATGTGTCTGTGGCATTTATGTATCCGGTGGTAATACTGGAAAACAAAGTGCTTAGGGCCACGGCCAAGACTCATGAAACAGCTGTGTTCAAGAATCATCATACTGAAATAGGAGAATCAATAACACTATCTAAATTCTAAGTTCCTATAGATGCCAATCACTCTGAGCTTCAATGGATAAAGTGAGATGCTAAAACTATTCGGAAGCAAAAAGCTACTAGTCCCGCTCATCTAATTGGAATCTGAGCTTCACTCAAAAACTCTGAGATATTATTGCTTCTCAACCTATTAGTCTTTTATTTTATTTGTCTAGTTGCTTGAGGACAAGCAACAGTTTAAGTTTGGTGTTGTGATGAGCGGATATTTTATACGTTTTTTGGGGGTAATTTCATATAGTTTTTAGGATATTCTAGTTAGTTTTTAGTTTATTTCCATTAGTTTTTAGGAAAAATTCATATTTCTAGACTTTACTATGAGTTGTGTGTTTTTTTGTAATTTCAGGTATTTTTCTGGCTGAAATTGAGGGAGCTGAGCAAAAATCTGATTCAGGTTGAAAAAGGACTGCTGATGCTGTTGGATTCTGACCTCCCTGTACTCAAAGTGGATTTTCTGGAGCTACAGAACTCGAAATGGCGCACTTCTACTTGCGTTGGAAAGTAGACATTCAGGGCTTTCCGGAAATATATAATAGTCCATACTTTGCTCAAGGATAGACGACGTAAACTGGCGTTCAATACCAGTTCTCTGCCCAATTCTGGCGTCCAGTGCCAGAAAAGGATTAAAAGTTGGAGTTCAACGCCAGAAATGGATCCAAACCTGGCGTTGAACGCCCAAAACAGCCTTATGCAAGTGAAATGTTTAAGTTTCAGCCCCAGCACATACCAAGTGGGCCCCAGAAGTGGATCTCTGCACCATCTGTCATAGTCTACTCACTTTTTATCAAACTCGTGAGTGCTGGGCGTAGTGACAGACGCAAAAGGATAGTAAATCCTATTCCGATACGATTGAGAACCTGCAGATGATTAGCCGTGCCGTGACAGCGCACTTGGAACCTTTTCACTGGAAGGATGGATGGTAGCCATTGACAATGGTGATCCACCAACACACAGCTTGCCATAGAAGGACGTGCGTGCATGAATCAGAGGACAGAGAAAAGCAAAGATTCAGAAGATAAAGCATCTCCAAAACTCCAACATATTCTTCATTACTGCATAACAAGTAACCTTTAACCCATGCTCTCTTGTTTATTCGCAATTCAACTGATAAATACAATTGACTTCGTGACTAAGAATTGCAAGATAACCATAGATTGCTTCAAACCAACAATCTCCGTGGGATTCGACTCTTACTCACGTGAGGTATTACTTGGACGACCCAGTGCACTTGCTGGTTAGTGGTACGAGTTGTGAAAAGTGTGATTCACAACTCGTGCACCAGAGGTACTGCACAAGAATGTGAAAGTGATGATGAATAATGAGAATGATAATGAACGATGGTAATGAGAATGATTATGTGATGATCTGCTGCGTGAAGGCAGTCAGATAGATAGTGGTATGACCCCATAATGTTTTCCAGTGCTACACAGCTATTGAGAGCTATACCTGCAACTGATAACCTGGGATCACTTGTAGAGGATATTATTTCATACACAGCTAGAATGCCGCACCTATAACGCAAGGATTGCTTACAGAGGATATGATTTCATACAGGGCTGGAATGCCACCACTTGTAACGCAGAGTCTGCTTACAGAGGATATGACGCATACGTCGGTTAGTGAGAACTGTACCTATGCTGACTGAAAAATCATACCCGTTTAAGCTGCTTTGGGTTACGTCGGGAGCGGGTTGAAACCGACAAATGAGCTCATTACCTGCATTAAGGCTAGACATGCATCATACTTGGTTGTGCATTTCTTCCATTATGTTTGTTGTATGAATGTATGTTTTCTTTTTGTGTGTATTCCATTCTTTGTGTTTGTGTTATTTTCCTGTATTCTTCTGTTTATGTTCTGCTATCTGTTTCTCTATCTTCTCTTTTTATCTGTGTTTTCTATTTACTGCTTCTCTGTATTCTGCTATTAGTCTACTAAACAACATAGAATTAATGAACGTAACTAATAACCCAGCCCTACTAAGAACTCCCCAGTTCTTACCCATTCTCTCTCCTTTTCCCCTTCAGATGGAAGTAAGAGTACCTTACCGTAGTTCGTTGATAATGGTTCTGCAAGGAGGAGTCCGCTCTAGATAGTCTTCTGAGTCTAGGGTGAGTCTCGTTCTCTGTTTATATGTATATACAGTGAGACCAGCCAATGTCTGCACCCCATTTGCACGTGAACTTTAACCTAAATCCTATGTACGAGACTCCTGTTGTGTGCATGGCTACTTGATAAGGTACCAGAGAGACATCATATGGCAATGTCTGATCGTGCAAAGGAGTAACATATGATATTCTACCTTTTGATGACGTTCCACCTGACTTGATTTTTGAAGACTTAGAACGTACTTTCCCTCGCTTTAGAAGTTTAGAGGGACTAGGTGAGTATAAAGTCTAGGCTAGCCTAGGTGCCAGCTTAGGGACCTCTTGAACAGGTCAGGACTTGGGATGTTGTATATGTGTATATGTATATAGTTATTATCTTGCTATATCTAGGGGTGTTCTAACTAAAGGTCTATACTCTAATAAAGGCTGGATCACTGAATGTTGCTAGCTACTTGTGATGTATTTATGTGTGGTTGCTTATAACTGTTTTATCTGTTATCAGTTGTGAGTTGATTATGAATGATTCCGTCTATTAATCCAAACGTTTTAAAAAATATATACCTCACAAATTAACTATGCTTTTAACAACGAATCAGGCTCATATGATAAATAATAGATAGTAATTAGGAAGTCAAATTGGTAGCGCTCAGTTTCCGGTATGATCTAGACATATTGAAAATTGGGTCGTTACATGGTGCATCTCCTTCATGGGCGTTCACTTTCTTGAACGCAGCGTTCCTTTCTTCAAACATGCCCCCTTGGTGATTGTTGCACCATTTGCTGAGCCTTAAGCCACGAAAAAGTTCACAAAAGTGAACGCTATGTTTGGAATTTTGAGCGCTACCCTTGTTGCTTGGCTATTGAGTGTGGTTTTTTGGGCCTTAAAGATGCCTATCACTTGTGCTTCAATTTTGTGCCAAATATAGATTGTTATATATCATTGAAAAAGCTCTGAATGTCGGCTTTCCAGCGCAACTGAAAGCGCATCAATTGAACATCTGTAGCTCATGTTCACTTGTTTAAACGCTGGCTGTTTGGAGGCCAAAGTTTAGCGCCAGCTTCTGAGGCCCAAACATGATGTTCACCCAATACATATATCATTGAAAATCTCTGGATGTCTACTTTCCAATGCATTTGAGAGTGCATCATTCCAATCTCTACAGCTCAAGTTATCCTCCTTGGAAGGTGAAGAGGTCAGTTGGCCTTACTACAGGTTGATACTATGTTCATCTTTTCACTTTTGGGGTAAGTTTTCTCCCCCAGATTTAGTGTCCACTATGTAGTGCCATATATGCTTAGAAAGCTATAGATTCCTACTTTCCAATGCCACTAAAATCACCTCATTTGGAGTTTTTTAGCTCGAGGTATTCCTGTTGGAGTGTAAAGAGGTCAGGGTTGCAAATCCTCTTTGCTCCTTCTTGAGTCTGTTTCCACTCTTTTGCCACCTTGGGGTTGTGATTCTTCTTTTAGTGCTTTTATTTATCCTTCTCCTTCATCTTTTCACCTATCATCAACCAAACAAATACATCAAAGCCTTGGCATAATCATCAAATCTTGCATCATTCATATTATCAACTAAATCTTGCAAGAAATCTAACGAAAATGCAAAAAATTACCAATGTTTGATTGAATCAAGACAAGCATGAAATTCTCACTCAAACACTTACTTATTGCCTAAAAATTCATGAAAACCAAGTGAAAACTAATGAAATAGGCTTGTGAAACTAGCCTAAGATGACTTGTCATCACAACACCAAACTTAAATCTTGCTTGTCCCCAAGCAAGCAGCAAAACAGAACAAGAATGAATGAAGACAGAGAAGAGTATAAGTCTTTATTTGCATAATATTCAATACTGGTTAATGGGGTTTTCATGCATGGTATCTTAGAGATTTTTATTCTGTGGCTGAGACATCAACACTCCTTTGGATCCTTACTTGAATTACACAAAAAAATGAGACTTGTTATTACTTGATCCTTAGTTTTTCTTGCTCTCTTTCTTTTGATTGAGATTTATTGCTTAGCTGAGGCTTAATGTTATGTGATAAGGTAGCTTTTTAGAGTAAGCTTTCAGCCAGCATTCCCGCTCCAGTTGGTTCAAGATGCTAGGTGTTGAAACACCCCTATGGGCTTACTTGCTCTTGCCTCTCCTTAGCACACACACATCACAGTCATTTAGCTTTGTTTTGTCCTTTGGAAATTGATGCCCAGCACCTCTTTGGGTCACAAAATGCTTTGTCTCAAAGTGGCTCTTGATGGTGGACTTTCAGTTGGCAATCTCGGGTTAGTTAACCTAAGTTGCCGGGTGATTAGATTTTTGATGGTATAGAATTCGCAAATGAATTCTCGTTGCAAGTATAGTTTCTAAACCAACAAATAATCCTTTCATACAAAAGATTGTTTGTCACAAGTACAAACCCCTAAATTTATAAACAAAAGTATTCAAACCTTGGGTCGTTCTCCCTAGGAATTGCAATAAAGTGTCCTTGTTATTGGTTATGAGTTATGTTTGGGGTTTTTGATAAGAGACATGAAAGATAAATGGTAAGGAAGTAAACTAATAGGTACAAAGGTCTTGGCAAGGGTTGGTGGTCAAGGATCTCTATCCCTATCACTAACCACAACATGAGAATTGGCAAGGTTCAATCCCACCAAGTCCATAAGTCCTAGCTCTCCACCAATTCAATTAGTGAGACCTAGAGTTAATGGCTCCCAATCATCAATTACTTGGACATTAGTAACTCAAGAGTTCCTAAGTTACCTTCCCAAGCCAAGAGCATAAAATTCTACTCTAAAATCCAACCAAGCATTTCATCAAACATTTGGAAGGCACAAAAGGAAAGCATAGTAAAATTGCAAGGAATGTAAATATACACTACTCAACTCCAAGGGATTAAACAACAACAAATCAAATGAACAATAACGGAACATGAAAACATAAATTGCATTAAAAGGAAAAGGAAAGAACAAAAGTGCATGAACATAAAAGTAGAGAATTACAAGAATTAAATGCAAAACTAGAAAGAGAAAAGGTAGAAGAAGAAGAATTACAAAAGGAAAAGTAAATCAGAGCATGAATTAAACCTAGATCTAAGAAATTCTAATCTAGATCTAAAACCTAATCCTAATTCTTGAGAGAAGTGAGAGTTTCTCTCTCTAAAAACTAACTTTTCCTCCAAAACTAATATAAACTAAACTAATGATGACTAGGTGTGTCATCCCTCTTCAATACTTGGGTTAAATAGAATCAGAAATGAGTTGGATTAGGCCCACAAGGCTTCTAAAATCGCTGGCCATGAGTTGCATTATGTGAATCATGTGCAACCATCGGTGTGTACGCATACAGTATGTGTACGCATCCCTATACGCAATGAAACTATGGCAAATCCTATATCATTTTGAAGCCCCGGATGTTAGCTTTCCAAAGCAACTAGAACTGCCTCATTTGGACCTCTGTAGCTCAAGTTATGGTCGATTAAGTGCGAAGAGGTTGGCTTGACAGCTTTGCGATTCCTTCATTTCTTCATGAGTTCTCCATTTCTACATGCTTTTCCTTCATTCCCTTGATCCAATCTTTGCCTCCTAAATCTGAAATCACTTAAAAAGCATATCAAGGCACCTAATGGAATCAAGGTGAATTAACTTTAGCTATTTTATGTCCTAAAAAGCATGTTTTCACTCTTATGTACAATTAAAGGAGAATTTACAAAACCATGCTATCTTAGTGAATAAATAGGAGAAAAGTTGACGAAACCCTCTAAATTCAACACAAGATAAACCTTGAGAATGGAGTTTATCAACCTCCCCACACTTAAACAATAGCATGTCCTCATGCTAAACCAAGAAGGATAAGAGAAGGGGTATGGACATTTATTCAATGCAAATAACCTAAATGCATCTATCTATATGAATGCAGCTAAATGCAAAATGATTCTACCTACTTGGTTAAAAATAAATCAATCCTCCAAGAGCATGTATAAACGGGTAGGGCTAAGGTCATATAACGATTCATGAATCCTAATAATTCAAGTATAAAAATGAAGTTCAAATAGACTTGCAAGAAGAATGCTCATGAAAGCCGGGAATCATAGAATTGAGCATCGAACCCTCACCGGAAGTGTTTGCACTTTAGTCGCTCAAGTGTATAGGGTCGATTCTCTCAATTCTCCCCTAATCATGCTTTCCAAGATTTGTTTTTCATCTAACAATCAACAATTATTCAATGCATGCATACATTCATCATGAGGTCTTTTCATAGGTTGTAATGGGGCTAGGGTCAAGGTAGGACCATATAGAGATAAGTGGACTAGAATTTGAATCTTTCATTACCTTAAACTTCCTACCTAACTGATATAGCAACCTATACAATTCTAAACAAACCTAACTACCCATTCTTCACTTTTTCACATACTCATGCATTTTTTTCTTGATCACAACACATATGCATTGATTTTATTGAGCTTCACTTTGGGGTATTTTGTCCCATTTTTATTACTTTTCTTTTCTTTTTCTTTTCTTTCTATATTTTTTTCTTTTGATATCTACATATATTTTTTTTATTTTCTCATATTTTTTCTTTTTGCAATAAAGTATATACAAGAGTATCAATGCATATGGTTTTACGTTTGATTAACACATGAGCATGTACCCAATTTCCAATATTTTTAACAACAATACAACACACCCTTTTCCCAAGTTTCCTAACACTTGAATGATACACGCACACACTAGCCTAAGCCAATCAAAGATCCAAATTAAGGACATTTATTATTTTTTCGCTTCAAGGCTTGTAATTTGCTAAAATTATGAAGAAGTGGGTTAAGCGTAGGCTCAAAGTTGCTAACAATGGATGATAAGAGATAAGGCTATTTGGGTAAGTGAGCTAATGAAACAATGGCTTCAATCATATAAATGCATGAATACACAAAATAATGGACATAAAGAATCAAACAAATCAAGGATTGCAATCATAGAAAGAGAATAATGCACACAAGAATGAAAATAAGTGGTTATAAGATGTAACCACGCAGTTAGGCTCAAAACTCACAAGGTTGTGTGTTCTTAGGTCAAAAACCATGTTCTAAAATAAATTCTTTCAAGCAAGTTCAATAAAAAAAATTTTCAAATTGGTAGGGTGCCCTAAAATAATTTTCCTAGAAAAAAAATCATCACCCTAACCAAGTAGTCCTAATCATAAAAAAGAAGTGGTAAAAATATGTACAAATTCTAACTAACGTGCAACCTATCATGCAATGCAACAACTAGCTAACATTGGTGTTGAAAAAGGAAATTGTTACCCATGGAGATCGGTCGGACGACCTCCCCACAGTTGAAGATTGCACCGTCCTCGGTGCATGCAAAGAAGAGCAAGGTGGATGGGTTGCTACAACTGATGAGCTCCTTCAAAAGATTGTGCGAATAACTTGTATGTTGCCCCCATTTAGAAACTTTTCCTTTCTTTTTCCTTTCTTGGTGGCCAACCTAAAAGGAAAGAAAAAGAAAGAAAATTAAGCCTACAGCAAAGATATCAAAGAAAATAGAACATAGGTGGGGCTAATGCCAAATAAGCGTAAGGTTCTCACTACATGGTAGCTACAACATGTGAGTGAGAAAACAATGTAAGCTAAGGCATATCATTAAGCTTGATGCAAGAGTAAAGTCAAAGCATGAAGAGCATGTTGAGAATCAAGTTCAAAGAAGAAAAAGTGGGTCATGAAAGATAATATGGGGTTATATCAATGCACAAAGACATACGAGTCATACAAGATGATGCATTGATTTTAGAAGTTTCATCACCCAATAATATCAAACAATTCAAAAGGCACCAAAATAATGCAAGAAATTCTCAACAATTGAGTAGGAGGATGCAACACCATTATTAAAATGAGAAACTTAGAAAATAAAATGAAAACAAGCTATAAAAACAAAATTAAAATATAAAGAATAGAAGTATACGAATGCAATAAACAAAAGAAAATGGAAGATCAGAAAAAAACTCTTTTTTTTTACCGACGTAGACGCGTCATGCACGCGCACGCGTCGATGCGCAGTTTGGCAGAAGGACGCGTACGCGCCAGGTGCGCGCACACATGGGTTAGGTTAGTCGCAGGGCACAGTGTCAGCTTAGGGTTGGCCCAACTCTCTGGAAAAGGTACCAGGAGGGCAGGTGGCGCTATCGACGCGCGCGTGTACAGCGTGCGTACGCATGCATTGCGCAATTAGAATCAAGGACGCGTACACGCCAGGTGCGCGTACGCGCAGGTTGGTTTGTGCCTTAGTCCCAATGTTCGCACAGTGCAGGCATAACTCTGGGGTTTTTGGCTGGGGATGGAATTTTTGCATCCACGCCTACGCGCCATGTACGCGTGCGCGTGGATGGTTGAAAATGCTCAAGTCACGCGTCCGCGCCAAGTGCGCGCATGCGTGGGTTGGTGCTCTGTTTTTCAAAATTTTTCCAAGTTCTTGCACCAAACCAAGCCTTTCAAACCTCCGAACAGTTACCAAAACACCCTAAAACCTTATTTAACATATTATACTACCAAATATACTCAACTAACTAAACTAAACATGAAATTAAACTAATTCTATTAATATGTACAAAAGAGAAAAATGAAAAGAGTTTACCATGGTGGGTGTCTCTCACCTAGCACTTTTATTTATTGTCCTTAAGTTGGACTTATGGGGAGCTCCTCTCAAGGTGGCTTGTGCTTGAATTCATCTTGGAACTCCCACCAATGCTTGGTTTTCCATTGTGCCCCAAGATTCCTTATTTGTTACACCAAGTGTTGATGGAGTTCTTCACAAGCTTGGGGCTCCCAAAATTGATTCTCCTTGTGCGATCCGGGATCCCACACTTTATTTTCACACCCGTCTTAAAGTTGATCATTATTGGTCCATCCGAATGGCATGACTTTAGAATTCTCATTTGAGCGACCAAACATTCTCCTAAACCCAAGTAATCTAGCTCTATATGATGCACGGAAACTTGTCTCTCAACAATTTTCCCTCGGCAAGTATACCGAATTGTCGTCAAGTAGAAAACTCACAATAGAGTGAGGTCGAATCCCACAGGGGTTGATTGGTCAAGCAACTTTAATTGGAGGAATGTTCTAGTTGAACTAAGCAGAATTTGATTGGAGAATTGCAGGAATTTAAATGGCGGAAAGTAAATGGCAGGAAATGTAATTACTGGAAATAAAGAACTGAATGTAAATGACGGAAAGTAAATTACAGAATCTTAAATGGGGAATGGGGAAGATGAACATAAAAGTAAATGGCAGAAAGTAAAGAGAACGGGTAAGATCAGAAATGGGAAGTTCATTGGGCTCAGGAGATGTTGTATTCTCCGGATGAAGTTCATTTTCATCTCTTCCTCAATCAATGCATTCATTGATCTCCTTGGCAATCTTAAGTGATTGAATTCCAATTCCTTGGTAATTCAATCTCTCAAATCTTGATCAATAGCCAATTCCTAGGTCTAATTGCTCATGAGAAGAGATGAAGTGTGGTCACTGATTATACCACATGTATTCCCAAATCAAAATGTTGGTAGGATTATATGTCACTATATCCATCCAAGCCCCGATTTGGTCCAACATGAGAAAGCATTTCTAGCATGATCTCTTCATTCCTCTTCCAAGGTTTCGAAGAGATCCAAGTATGAATAGCTTCTTTTCCAGGACAACTACCCAATTGGATGAAGATTTAAAGCTTTCTAGTAAAATCAAGAGAAAAGAAAGAAGAAGAATAATGAAAATTATCATTGATCCATCAAATTACAACAGAGCTTCCAAACCCAATAAAAGGAGTTTAATTGTTCATAGCTCTGGGAATGGAAAACAAAGATGGAAAATACATTCTCAAACTAAAACTAAAAGTGCAGAGAAAGTAAAATTATACAGAGAGTAGTTCTCCCAATGTCCAAATGCTCTCTCTCTAGTTCAAAACTACTCCTATATATACTACTCTTCTAATCTTCTAGTTGGCTCTTCAAGTCTTTGGATATGGGCCTTTGGATCTTGAGTTGAAGCAGTTTGGAATCTTCAGTGGGCTTAGCTTTACTTGCAGAGAAAGTGTGAAGTAGGCATGGACTTTAGCTAGGATGTTAGTGGCGTTAACGTTAAGTGAAAATGTGGGTTCGAGAATATTAGTGACAATCACCTTTTTCACTAACGTTCCTAGCCCAAGATGGTTCACGTTAACTTCAACGTTAGTGGCACTAACATGACCACTAACGTTGCCTTTTGGTCCATCGCAAGCGTTATTGGCATTTACCTTTGCCAATAACGTTGCTCTTAGCCCCCCTTTTCTCACGTTAGAGTGCACGTTAGTATAACTAACGTGGCTCTTAACGTGGGTATGCCTTAGCCTCGAGAGCGTTAGTGACACTTACCTTTGTCACTAACGCTTCAAATGCCCCTTCTCACGTTAGTGCCTCACGTTAATTATCTTAACGTGGCCACTAACGTGGTGGTGATTGTCATCTCCAACGTTAGTGACAAAGGTGAGTGTCACTAACGTTGGCTCATCATTTCTTTCCTCCACGTTAATGCAATTAACGTGGCAACTAACGTGGCTCATAGTGGCTTGGTCCAACGTTAGTGACAAAAGTGAGTGTCACTAACGTTGGTGATTCCTTGCTCCTCCCACGTTAGAGTTCACGTTAATGTATTTAACGTGACTCTTAACGTGGCCAATTGGGCTTAGTCCAATGTTAGTGACAAAGGTGAGTGTCAGTAACGTTGGCATTGTCTTCCTTTCCACGTTAGAGTTCACGTTAACTGAGTTAACGTGACTCTTAACGTGGCTAATTGCCAATTTGGAGCGTTAATGGTATTCACTTTTACCACTAATGTTGGAGCTCCCTTTCTCTCCACGTTAACTACCACGTTAATGTAGTTAACGTGGCAATTAACGTGGGCCATGATGGTTTTGAAGGCGTTATTGGCAATCACTTTTCTCATTAATGTTGCAAGTTTATTCCCATTCCACGTTAGTGGTCACGTTAATTAGATTAACGTGGCTGCTAATGTGGCTCTTCCTTGCTTCCTTTGTCATGAAATCAGGCAAATAAAGTGCATCAAAGCTCTAATCCAAGTTATGAGACATGCATTATCCAATTTGTCATTCAATTCATGCATAATTCTCATAAAATCACATGAAATTCACAATGTTTGCTTGAATCAAGATGTAAGTGATTATCTATCCAAAACTTGCTTTTTAACTAAGAAAATGCATGAAACTACCCTAAAACAGTAAAGAAAAGGTCAGTGAAACTGGCCAAAATGCCCTGACATTACAACACCAAACTTAAAGCTTGCTTGTCCCTAAGCAAGTACTGAAACATGAGAATGATGAATGAAATGACAAGAGAAATGAGTCATTATTGTGGAAGTCATGTCCTTGGTTTTATGGGGTTTCATGCATAGCAACTTAGGTTCATTCCTTCATTGGCTTTCAGACCTTTACCATGCCCTGGAATACTCACTTGATTGCACCCTATGTGACTTTTATTCATTGATCCCTTTGTCTTTTCAGGGTTTGATTGTGTTCTTTAGACTAGGTGCTCTGTAAGGGGGCGACTCTTTAATATAAGCTTTCAGCCAGCACTCCCGAACTAGTTGGTTCAAGGTGCTAGGTGTTAAGACACCCCTAAGGACTTACTCCCTCAAGTCTCTTTCCCCCATACATTCACACCACAGGCACATGGTTTGTTATTTTTCTTTTTGAGACCTTGGTGTCCAGCACCTCTTTGGGTTACTAAGTGCTCTATAGCAAGGGTTACTCTTGATAGTGGACTTTCAGCTGATAATCCCAGGTTAGTTAACCCAAGTTACCAAGTGATAAGGCACCCTTGAGAGCTTATTCATCCAAGTAGATCCTTTACACATGAGCACCACAGACACATGCCTTAAGATTCAACCCTTGGTGCCTAGCCTTATTTCTTATTCTTTTTTCTTAATTTCTCAACTTTCATTTTTCTTTTCCTTTTTCTTATTAGGTTCTTGTTATTTAGCTAGTCTCATGGGGTGTGTTTCAAGCATATGATTAAGGAAAGATAGTTGCCTTTCTACCTTGTTGGTGAACCAACTTAGCTAAGTAATTACTACACCACAAGCTTAAGAACTTACTCCACAAATTGAACATCACTCTGGTCTTTCATAACATCTCTTTTTATTTGACTTAGAGGACAAGCATACAAGTAGGCAAGGTGAAAATGCAGCAGATAGCTTGGCACAGCACACATATGACAAAAGCGGGGAAAAACAAACATTAAATCCTAGTTATGTAAACTAAAGAGTAGCTAATAATCAGGGATACATTCAGACTTCCAATTTGAGCATTTCTGAGCATATGGAATAAAGTAACAATACAACCTTTTTGTGGTGACTTCTAGCCATCCCTTTGTTGTCATTATCCACAGCTTTTGCATCCTTCTTTGCCTCCTTGGATGATGGTGCATCGTTGTTCCCGAAGATTTGATTGAATTCCTGTAAAGTTATTGGAAGTTTCTTGTTCCCAAAGCACTTGAGAGTTAGTTAGCATGCAGGTATGCTTGTGAGTTTCTGAACCTGATTTGGTGTGTGAACACCAAACTTAGTTCCTTGCCTAATGCAACAGATTGAATACATGCAGAGGATCTTATGTACTTGTATTACTAAAACGACTATGAACTAGAAACTAAACTCTTGTCAAGTGGTTTCCCTGATTGGTTGGGGCTAGCAAGTTGCTATTGAAGAGGTGTAGTGTGATTCTAACTGAAATCTTTGGTGGAACACCAAACTTAGAATTACACATTCACTCTTGGATTGTTTTGGTGTGCAACACCAAACTTAGCTCCTCGCAATACAGGGTAAACTACTTGTAACTTTTATTGAAATGATCATGAAAAGGAAACTACCTTAGGTTGGGTTGCCTCCCAACGAAGCGCTCTTTTAGCGTCGCTAGCTCGACGATTTCTCCATCAGTTGAGATGATATTTAACTTTGGGACTTTCCCCTATGTTGCCCATGTAATGCTTGAGCCTTTGTCCGTTCACAGTGAAAGTCCTCCTTGAGCTTTCCTTCATGATTTCTATGTGTCCATACGGCGAGACCTTTGTGACAAGAAAGGGTCCAGACCACCTTGATTTGAGTTTCCCAGGGAAAAGTCTCAATTTGGAGTTGTAGAGGAGCACTTGCTGTCCCTTCTCGAAACTCCTGGGTGTCAGATTGAGGTCATGTCTTCTCTTTGCCTTTTTTTTATAGATCTTGGCATTTTCATAGACTTGAGATTTGAACTCCTCCATTTCCTGCAGCTGCATGACTCTTTTTTCACCAGCCGCAAGGATATCAAAATTTAGTAGCTTGAGAGCCTAGAGGGCTTTGTGTTCAAGCTCCAATGGTAAATGACAGGCCTTTCCATACACTAGTTGATATGGGGACATTCCGATTGGTGTTTTGAATGCCGTTCTGTATGCCCAAAGAGCATCATCTAGCTTCTTCGACTAGTCCTTTCTTGATGCTCCTACAGTCTTTTCCAGAATCCTTTTTAACTCTCTGTTAGATATCTCGGTTTTCCCACTTGTTTGGGGGTGATAAGGTGTGGCAACCTTGTGCTTTACCCCGTATCGTAGGAGAAGCGCTTCTAGTGGCCTGTTACAAAAATGGCTCCCTCCATCACTGATGAGCGCTTGTGGGACTCCGAACCGGCCAAAGATATTCTTTCTGAGGAAGTTCATGACCACCTTCTTATCATTTGTTGGGGTTGCAATGGCCTCTACCCACTTGGAAACGTAATCCACTGCTACTAGGATATACTTGTTTGCATATGTGGTTGGAAATGGTCCCATGAAATCGATTCCCCATACATCAAACAGTTCCAGTTCTAAGATGAAATTCTATGCCATCTCATTTCTTTTGGGTAGGTTTCCAGCTCTTTGGCATTTATTGCAGCTCTTTGCTACTTCCTTGGCATCGTTAAAAGGGGTGGGCCAAAAGAATCCGCTTTGTAACACCTTGGCTGCAGTTCTTTTCCCTCCAAAGTGGCCTCCATAGCACGAGCCATGGCAGTTCCATAAGACCTCTCTTCCCTCTTCTTCTGAAACACATCTTCTAAGGATTCCATCTGAACACTTCTTGAATAGGTATGGTTCATCCCAAACAAAATACTTTGCGTCATTGATGAGCTTTCTTTTTTGATGTTTGTTGATTTCTGGAGGTAAAGCCCCAGTTGCCTTGAAATTGGCAATATCTGCAAACCAGGGTGCTTTGTGAACCATCATCAACTGCTCATCTGGGAAGAACTCATTTACACTTGTATCATGTGATCCTTCTTTATCATGAGGGGTTCTGGATAGGTGATTTGCTACTTTGTTCTCCACTCCTTTCTTGTCTCTAATCTCAATATTGAATTCCTGCAACAACAAGATCCATCTTATTGGTCTTGGTTTTGATTCTTGCTTGGCAAACAAATATTTAAGTGCTGTGTGATCTATGAAAACGATCACTTTGGCACCAATGAGGTACGATCTAAACTTGTCAAATGCAAAAAACTATTGCCAGCAACTCCTTTTCAGTAGTGGTATAATTTCTTTGAGTGTCATTGAGGACCTTTCTGGCATAGTATATCACATGGACCAAGTTATCTTTCCTTTGTCCTAACACTGCCCCAACTGCAAAATCAGATGCATCACACATCAGTTCAAATGGTAAGTTCCAATCAGGTGGGGAAATGATAGGGGCAGATGACAGCCTCTTTTTCATGTTTTCGAATGCTAGCATGCATTTTTCATCAAAGACAAATGGTGTATCAGATACAAGGAGATTGCTTAAGGGCTTGGCTATCCTTGAAAAATCTTTAATAAACCTTCTGTAAAAGCCAGCATGCCCTAAAAAGCTCCTAATTGCCTTGACATCACTTGGTGGGGGTAATTTTTCAATGAGTTCCACCTTAGCTCTGTCTACCTCAATGCCTTGGTTAGAAACCTTATGGCCAAGAACTATTCCTCCTGTTACCATAAAGTGACATTTCTCACAGTTCAAGACCAAGTTGGTCTCTTGACATCTTTTTAATACCAGGGCCAAGTGATTTAGGCAATTAGGGAAGGAATCTCCGAATACCGAAAAGTCATCCATAAAGACTTCAATGAATTTTTCTATCCTATCTGAGAAAATGGAGAGCATGCAGCATTGGAAAGTTGCAGGTGCATTACATAGCCCAAATGGCATGTGCCTATAGGCAAACACTCCATATGGGCAAGTGAATGATGTTTTCTCTTGGTCTCTCGGATCAACCACTATTTGGTTATATCCTGAATAACCATCGAGAAAATAGTAATATGTGTGTCCTGCAAGTCTTTCCAGCATCTGATCCATGAAAGGAAGGGGAAATGATCTTTTCTTGTAGCTTCATTGAGTTTTCTGTAGTCTATGCACATCCGCCATCCTGTGACGGTCCTTGTAGGGGTTAGTTCGTTCTTCTCATTGGGGACTACCGTGATTCCTCCTTTTTTTGGGACAACTTGCACGGGGCTGACCCATGGGCTGTCTGAGATCGGGTAGATCACCCCTCCCTGTCATAACTTCATGACTTCTTTCTGTACCACTTCCTTCATGACTGAATTCAGCCTCCTTTGGGGTTAAATGGATGGTTTGACATCGTCTTCCAACAGTATCTTATGCATGCATATGGCTGAACTGATTCCTTTCAGGTCAGCGAGGGTCCATCCAATGGCATCCTTATGCTTTCACAATACTTGGAGTAGTTCATCCTCTTGATCTTGGCTGAGGGCTGAGTTTATGATCACTAGGAAACTTTCATTCTCTCCTAAGTATGCATATTTGAGAGTGGGTAGCAGTGCTTTGAGTTCAAGTTTGGGTGCTTCTTTTTTTTCATTCTCTTCCTTTGGTGCACCCAGTATATGAATCTCTGCTGTTGCAGCCTCTTCGCTAGATGTTGATTCCTCCTCTGTTAACCCTTCAAGTTCTTCTTCTTCAAAAATTTCTTGTATTGCGTCTTCCAGTGAATCTAACCTCATATATTCGCCCAATGGTTCTGGTGGGTAACTCATGGCCTTGAACACATTAAATGTCATCTTTTCATTGTGTAATCTCAGGGTGAGTTCACTTTTTTGGACATCAATGATAGCTCCAGCAGTGGCCAAGAACGGTCTTCCCAGGATGATGGAGGCCTTGGCTTCCTCCTTCATGTCCAGCACTACAAAGTCTGCTTGGAAGATAAAATCTCCTACCTTCACCAGCAAATCTTCTACTATGCCATGAGGAAACTTGAACGATCGGTCTGCCAGTTGTTGGGCTATTTTTGTTGGCTTAGCCTCCTCAATCCTCATTTTTCTCATCATAGCTACTGACATCAGATTTATGCTGGCTCCTAAGTCACACAGAGCCTTCTCCACTGTGATTTCCCCTATAATACAAGGGATCTAAAAGCTCCCATGATCCTTCAATTTCTGGCATAGTTTGTGCTGAATGATGGCACTACATTCTTCGGTTAGTATCACAGTCTCATTGCTCTTCCAGCTTCTCTTCTTGGTCATTAATTCCTTTAAAAACTTGGCATAGAGCGGCATTTGCTCTATTACTTCAGCAAAGGGTATGTTGATTTGTAGTTTCTTGAAGATTTCTAGAAATCTTAAGAATTGGTTGTCATCCCCCTTCTTTTTCAATTGCTGAGGGTATGGAGCTTTTGGGACATCTGGCTTCAGCATTTCTCCTTTTTGCTGTGAACTGGGAATGGAAATTTGGACTTCATCTCGTTCCTTTTCCCCTTCATTTGAGTTCTTCTCTTGTGATTTCTTGGGAATTTCCTTCAATTCCTTCCCACTTTTGAGGGTGATAGCCTGACATTCCTCTCTTGGGTTTGGATCGGTGTTGCTGCACAGGTTATGGCTGGGAATTTGCTTGAATAGGTAGCCAATTTATGTCTCAAGTTTCTTGATGGCAGCATCTTGATTCTGCATATGGGACCGCACTTCCTCTCAGAACATTTTACTGTCCTGGACTTCTTTGCATATTCGTTCAAGTAGGGTCTCAATCCTTGAGAGTCTATCTTCGGATGATGGTGAGTTGGAGTTGGAGGGATGAGAATGGCCATTTTGGTTTTGATATGGATGTTGAGAGGTGTTGTCAGGTGGGTGCTGATATGATCTCTGTGTGGAATGTTGGTGAGCTGCATTGTTGTTGGGGTTGTGACGTCTCTGATCTTGGCCTTGATCTTGTTGATTTCCCCACCCAAAGTTTGGGTGGTTCCTCCAACCAGGATTATAAGTTTTGGAGTATGGATCATGGGTCTGCCTAGGTGAGTTTCCAATGTAGTTGGCTTGTTCCTGTTCATCCTCTGCTTCTGCATTCACTCCTTCTTGGGTTGCTGATGAGGTGGTGATTGCTGCTACTTGGTTTCTTTCCATCTTCTTGGTAAGATTAGCCAGCTGCTTGGTGATCATCTTGTTTTGGGCCAGCAGTGCATCCATGTTGTTTAGCTCCATCACTCCTCTAGTGTTGCCTCTTTTAGAAGCATAAAAGTAGTCATTCTCATCTACAGTCTCAATGACATCTATGGCTTCTTCAATGGTCTTCTTCTTGTTCAGAGATCCCCCAGATGAGTGGTCTACTGCCTTTTTTGATTCATAAGAAAGACCTTCATAGAAAATGTGTAACTGCACCCATTCATTGAATATATCTGGTGGGCACCTTCTTGTCAAGTCCTTAAACCTCTCCCATGCTTCATAGATAGTTTCACCATCTTGTTGCCTAAAGGTTTGTACCTCAGCTCTCAACCTGTTGATTCTTTGAAGAGGATAGAATCTCGCCAAGAATTTGTTCACCATATCTTCCCAGGTTGTTAAACTCTCCTTCGGGAAGGATTCCAGCCATTTAGATGCTTTGTCCTTGAGTGAGAAGGGAAACAGGAGCAGTCTATAGGTGTCAGGATAAACACCATTAGACTTCACAGTATCACATATCCTCATGAATGTGGTTAGATGTTGATTGGGGTCTTCTTGGACACTTCCTCCGAATGAACAGTTATTCTGAACCAGGGTGATAAGCTGTGGCTTTAGTTCAAAGTTATTGGCATGTATGGTTGGCTTTTGGATGCTACTTCCACAGTTTCCTGGGTTTGGATTGATATAAGAGCCTAGAACTCTTCTTTCTTGTCCAGCATGATGCACTGGACCTTCTCTGCCATGGTTGTGAGCCTCTTCTTCATGATGGTTCTCCATATTCTCATCCATGTCTGGTTCAAAATACTCCTCCTCTTCCTCAGCACCGACAACTCTCTTTCCTCTTGCTTCCCTCCTTAGTCTAAGGAAGGTCCTCTCAGGTTCAGAATCAAAGGAAGTTAAAGCCCGCTTCTTCTACCTGTCATACAACCAACAAGACCAAAGCAAAAAGGGAGATAGAGAGTATTCTTGTTAAAAATACTGTTAGTGTGAGTGATGCAATATATCAAACAGTTAGTGGGTAAGTGAACTGAATTGTAACAAATACGAGAACACCACAAACGGGTAGGGGTAAATGGAAGAAAATAACTAAAACTGAAAGTAAATTACTCAAACAGAATTTAAATCAAACAAAAGAAAAATGCTCAATCTAGTTATCCACCAATTTGATCATTGTTGATACAAAATCATTCCCCAGCAACGACGCCATAAACTTGATGCACGAAAACTTGTCTCTCAACAATTTTCCCTCGGCAAGTATACCGAATGGTCGTCAAGTAAAAACTCACAATAGAGTGAGGTCGAATCCCACAGGGGTTGATTGGTCAAGCAACTTTAATTGGAGGAATGTTCTAGTTAAGCTAAGCAGAATTTGATTGGAGAATTGCAGGAATTTAAATGGCGGAAAGTAAATGGAAGGAAATGTAATTACTGGAAATAAAGAACTGAACGTAAATGACGGAAAGTAAATTGCAGAATCTTAAATGGGGAATGGGGAAGATGAACATAAAAGTAAATGGCAGAAAGTAAAGAGAATGGGTAGGATCAGAAATGGGAAGTTCATTGGGCTCAGGAGATGATGTATTCTCCGGATCAAGTTCATTGATCTCCTTAGCAATCTTAAGTGATTGAATTCCAATTCCTTGGTAATTCAGTCTCTCAAATCTTGATCAATAGCCAATTCCTTGGTCTAATTACTCATGAGAAGAGATGAAGTGTGGTCACTGATTATACCACATGTATTCCCAAATCAAAATGTTGGTAGGATTATATGTCACTATATCCATCTAAACCCCAATTTGGTCCAACATGAGAAAGCATTTCTAGCATGATCTCTTCATTTCTCTTCCAAGGTTCCGAAGAGATCCAAGTATGAATAGCTTCTTTTCCAAGACAACTACCCAATTGGATGAAGATTGAAAGCTTTCTAGTAAAATCAAGAGAAAAGAAAGAAGAAGAATAATGAAAAGTATTATTGATCCATCAAATTACAACAAAGCTCCCTAACCCAATGAAAGGGGTTTAGTTGTTCATAGCTCTGGGAATAGAAAACAAAGATGGAAAATACATTCTCAAAGTAAAACTAAAAGTGCAAAGAAAGTAAAATTATACAGAGAGTAGTTCTCCCAATGTCCAAAAGCTCTCTCTCTAGTTCAAAACTACTCCTATATATACTACTCTTCTGATCTTCTAGTTGGCTCTTCAAGTCTTTGGATATGGGCCTTTGGATCTTGAGTTGAAGCAGTTTGGAATCTTCAGTGGGCTCAGCTTTACTTGCAGAGAAAGTGTGAAGTAGGCATGGACTTTATCTAGGATGTTAGTGGCGTTAACGTTAAGTGAAAATGTGGGTTCGAGAACGTTAGTGACAATAACCTTTTTCACTAACGTTTCTAGCCCAAGATGGTTCACGTTAACTTCAATGTTAGTGGCACTAACGTGACCACTAACGTTGCCTTTTGGTCCATCACAAGCGTTATTGGCGTTTACCTTTGCCAATAACGTTGCTCTTAGCCCCCCTTTTCTCACGTTAGAATGCACGTTAGTATAACTAACGTGGCTCTTTACGTGGGTATACCTTAGCCTCGAGAGCATTAGTGACACTTACCTTTGTCACTAATGCTTCAAACGCCCCTTCTCACGTTAGTGCCTCACGTTAATTATCTTAACATGGCCACTAACGTGGTGGTGATTGCCATCTCCAACGTTAGTGACAAAGGTGAGTGTCACTAACGTTGGCTCATCATTTCTTTCCTCCACGTTAGCTTCCACGTTAATGCAATTAACGTGGCAACTAACGTGGCTCATAGTGGCTTGGTCCAATGTTATTGACAAAGGTGAGTGTCACTAACGTTGGCGATTCCTTGTTCCTCCCACGTTAGAGTTCACGTTAATGTAGTTAACGTGACTCTTAACGTGGCCAATTGGGCTTGGTCCAACGTTAGTGACAAAGGTGAGTGTCACTAACGTTAGCATTGTCTTCCTTTCCACGTTAGAGTTCACGTTAATTGAGTTAACATGACTCTTAACGTGGGTAATTGCCAATTTAGAGCGTTAATGGTATTCACTTTTACCACTAACGCTGGAGCTCCCTTTCTCTCCACGTTAACTACCACGTTAATGTAGTTATTAACGTGGGCCATGATGGTTTCGAAGGCGTTATTGGCAATCACTTTTCTCATTAACGTTGCAAGTTTATTCCCATTCCACGTTAGTGGTCACGTTAATTAGATTAACGTCGCTGCTAATGTGGCTATTCCTTGCTTCCTTTGTCCTGAAATCAAGCAAATAAAGTGCATCAAAGCTCTAATCCAAGTTATGAGACATGCATTATCCAATTTGTCATTCAATTCATGCATAATTCTCATAAAATCACATGAAATTCACAATGTTTCCTTGAATCAAGATGTAAGTGATTATCTACCCAAAACTTGCTTTTTAACTAAGAAAATGCATGAAACTACCCTAAAACAGTAAAGAAAAGGTCAGTAAAACTGGCCAAAATGCCCTGGCATCACTATACCAACCCGCACAATGCCAACCACTAACCATCTCCCTCTTGCTCTTAAAGCCACAAATATTTCTAAGTTGACCATCCGTCTTAAGCAAACCATATTCAAGGGGAATAATAAAGCTTATGTATAAGGAATTTACCCACTTGAATGAGAGAATGGATGGTGATGGCTTGGGGAGAGTTGTCTCCAATATCCTTGCAAGCTCTACTCCCTTATGTTCTTCCTTGGTTGTCTCCACCTCTTCACAAATTTTTTCACTTTCAATCGTTTGTTCATCATTTTCATCTAACTCTTCTCCATCACTCAAATTATAAATGGGAGGTTGAGAGAAATCTACCTCCACCTTGCTTTCTACCTCATTGGGAGAAGGTTCGTCAAATTCAAAGGATTCAACACCAAGAAGGTTGGATGCATGATCTTCATCACCAAGGGAACACAATTCTTGCTTCATTCTCTCCAAGTCTTCATTCAAAAATTGTTTTGTAGGTTGTGCACTCTCCTACTCAACATCCAATTCAATCGCCTTGGAGAGGTTCTCTTCGACTCTAGGTTCCCAAGGAGGTTCCGCATCTCCTAAGTCTTCAACCACTTCTTCCTCTTCTTCAATGATCATAAGCTCCTCCAATTACTCTAATACAAAATAACATCCCTCATTTTCCACCGGAGTTTCCAATCTCTCCTTCATGTTATGCTCTTCAATTAATTCTCCACATGTGACCATGGGAGTGCTTTGAGTGCTCAAGCATTGGGAGGCTAAAGTGCTTACTACCTTGGTCAAGGTAGCCACAAATTCTAGTGTCTCCCTTTGAATTTCTCCTTGCCCTTGAAGTATAAGGCCAAGTATTTCATCCATTGGGGATTGGAGTGGATAAGAGGGTTCATTGTCTTGGAGAAAGGGTTCATAATAGGAAGGTAGTTCTTCTTGGTAAGGGTATGGTGGTGTGTATTGAGGTGGTTCTTGGGAGTATGAATATTGGAATGGTGGTTCCATGTATGGCTCATATGGTTCAAAAGGTGGTTGGTATGGTGGATATGGAGGTGTTTGGTAAAAGAAGGCTTATGAGTATGGTAGAGGTTCATGTTGAGGATATGACTCGTAGGCATATGGTGGTGGTTCTTGAAAGTCACAAGGAGATTCACCATAGCCATTGGATTGGTATACATCATAGAATGGCTCTTATTCATAGTGTATTGGTGGAGGTTGTTGCCATGAAGATTGATCATATGCATATGGCTCCTCCCACCTTTGATTGTCCCATCCTTGATACACATCCTCATTGTAGCTCCCATTTCCTACAACATAGTTAGAACCAAACTCATAGCCAAAGTGAGAATTCATGATAGCAAGAGAAAATGAAAACAAAATCAAATAAGAAGCAAGAAAATTAAATCCCAAAACTAGTAAGAACTAATAAGGAAACACCCCTTAGAACCTAGTTATCCAAGCTTATCTTTGTACAAGAACATCACAGGCATTTATCAAAGTTTCCAACCGTTGGTGCCCAGCTTTGTTTATTTCTTTTAGCTTCTTTCTCTTGCATTTTCTTTCTTTTATTTTGGATCTTTTTCATTTTTCAAGTCTCATGAAATGTAACTCAAGTTCATAACACAAAGTGATGCCAACATTCAGCCTTATTTATAAATCAACTAATGAACCAGCACATAACACCACATAACCTTATTCTATCTCATATCATATCAGACTTTTACTCTTTCTCTATTTCACAGTTATTTTTCTTTTATTCAAGCATGAGGAACAAAGCTTATAATTCAAGTAAGATGAAAGTGAATCAAGCTCTTAGACTAGCAAGCTATAACAGCATGAAAATAAACAAACTAACAAACAGTAAATAAATCTAAGAAGACACTAATCAACAGGGGACATTTGCACTTTCAATTAGCATGTTTAGGCTAAAGTCGGTCAGAGAACAATACAACCTCTTGGAGTCCATTTGTTTCCTTTGTGTTATCATCATTGTTGGGTTCCATATCCTCCCTTTGTCCATGATGATGTATCTTTTCCTCTAAGAGATTGAATGACTTCCTACAAGAGATATTGAAAGTTGCTTGTTCCCCAAGCACTTGAGAAACAGTTAGCATGCATGTATGCTTGTGATTCTCTGATCCTAAGTTGGTATGGGAACACCAAACTTAGTTCCTTGCCTACTTCTATGTGTAGTAGAATAAATACATGCATGAAACATCAAGTACTTTTATTAAGAAAATAAACTATGAACTAGAAAACAAAATGAAAACTAGAAACATGACAATTGTTAAGTGGTTTCTCTAATTGTTTGGAGCTGATATTAATCATGTTGAGGGTGTAATGTGTTCTTAATGAAATTTTTGCTGGAACACCAAACTTAGCATCTGATGAGCCGAATTCACACCCCATTATAAATTTTGTGAATCCGTTCTTTTGGCAAGCGCACCAAAATTATCGTCAAGTAATAACCCACAGTGGAGTGGGATCGTATCCACAGATATTGATAGATTTGAGCAATTTTAATCAATTGGTGAATTAGTCAAAAGTAAATGAAAGTAGTAAATGGCAGAATTGGAAATGGCAGGAAAGTAAATAGCAGAAACTTAAATGACTTAATTGTAAATAGGAATGGGGAATTGCAGAATGTAAAGAAAGCTATAAAGAAAGTGGAAGATAAGAAAGAGGGGATTCATTGAGATCAGGAGATGTTGTCTCTTTGGATTAAATCCAGCTCATATCCTCTTCAATCATGCAACTCATTAACCTCTTAGCAATCATGATTGATTGAGCCCCAATCCCTTGGTGACTCAATCTCTCAGATCTTGATCAATAGCCAATTCCTTGGTCTAATTGCTCATGAAGAGAGATATGCTTGGTCCCTGATTATACCACACATCATCATAGGTCTAAGTAGAGAGAGGATTTTATGTCACCATATCCAAACACCAAAACCCAGATCCTACTCAAGTGTAAGAAGGGATTTCTAGCATGATTTCAAGTTTCCATTTCCAAGGTTCCCATGAAACCCATTTTGTATTCAACCCCTTTTCCAAGGTGATTGAACACTAGCATGAAGAATGAAATTTCTTCTAGCAAATCAAAGAGAAGATGTAGAGAAGAAGAAATTCACTATCATTAATCCATCAAGTACAACAGAGCTCCCTCTCTCAATGAGAGGGAATTTAGCTACTCATAGCTCAAGAAAAAGTGATCTAACTATGCTTCCACTAATAGCTCAACTGCTTAACCCCTTCTTCAGTACTTCCAAGGGGTATATATACTACTCCTAGCAATAACAAATAAAGAAAAATACAAAAGTGAAAGTAAAATTACATTTTGGAGGGAAAAAAACTCAATAAACGTGATCTCACAGCTGGCGTGTGATTGGCGCATCAGTGGCATGCCATGTCTTGCTCTGATTCTGCCTTGGCATGCCACGCCCAATTCTTAAGTGGCACGCCTCCCTTCATTGATCACCTTGGTGTGCCACGCCTTCGAGCCCAAGTGGCACGCACAGGCCTTTTTAAAGCCTTGGGTAGCCTAGCGTGCCACGCCTTCGAGCTCAAGTGGCACGCCCAGGCCTTTTTAAAGCCTTGGGTAGCCTGGCGTGCCACGCCTTGGAGCCCAAGTGGCACGCTCAGGCCTTTTCCTTCTTCTATTAGCTTCTGGAATGTTGAACTATTGTGGCATGTCTAGGGTCTGACGTGCCACGCCCTTGTTGTGTGCTTGATCTATCTTTCTAGAAAATTGAACTAGCGTGGCACGCCCAGGGTCTGGCGTGCCACGCCCTTGTTGTGCTTGACTCCATAGCTTGGCGTGCCACGCCCAGAACTCAAGTGGCATGTCCAGGTCTTCCTTTGCTTGGTTGATGATTATGGCGTGCCACGCCTGAGACTCAAGTGGCACGCCTGGTTGGAGGTTGGTAGCTGGCGTGCCACACCTTCGACACCAAGTGGCACGCCCATATGGTTGGCCCTTTGTCTTCCTCTCTAGAAAGTTGTACCAGCGTGCCATGCCCAGGGGTTGGCGTGCCACGCCCATCATTTGCCTTGGTTCCAGTAGCTAGCGTGCCACGCCCAGCATTCAAGTGGCACGCCCAGGTGGGAATCTCGAGCTGGCATGCCACGCCTACGACACCAAGTGGCACGCCCAGCCTTTGCTTTGGCCTTCTTTGTACCTTGGCGTGCCACACACAGGTGCTCAAGTGGCACGCCCAAGTAAGGGTGGAAGCTTGGCGTGCCATGCCTTCGATCTCAAGTGGCACGCCCAGCCTTTTTAGCCTTCAACCTCTTCTCTGGAATTTTGTACTAGCATGCCACGCCATTGATGAACAGAATTATTCTTATGCCGGTTAGAAACTAGTAATGAATCTGATCGTGAATATAGTCTAACCAACACGCGAATACCGCATCAAACAATTCTAAAATCTATGACCGAGAGTATTGATCCCGGTTCATTCTCCCTAGGAATTGACTTAGAATGTGCATCATTGATTAGGAAAGCTTTTATGTTTTTGAGAGTTGGTGTAAGAATTCAAGCTAACAAGAAAACAACAATTAATTGAAATAAAAGCATTGGCTAAGGGTAAGCATTGAAAGTTCCATCATTATAGTCTCCTTCAATTATGATAAGGATTGATTATTGCTTTACTTAGTTAACCCCCTAACAATGGAGGAAAGTCAAGTGAAAGTAACTAACTTGAGTCACAAGTCCTAGTCTCACCCTAAGGAAGTCTAGCTTTAGTACACTCCAAGTCAATTAGCAACTTCTTAATTCATTATCTACAATTGATATCCACTATTCAAGTGTCTCCAATAACTCAACCCCTAAGCCAAGCAAGAGAAATCTACTCCATAGCTAGGGTTGTCATTATCACAAACAATTGGTAGGCAATCATAGAAAACATAATGTAATTGAGAGAAGAGAATTGAATTAAAGCTATCTAATCCAAACAATCATCAACAATCAAATAATTGAATAAAACTTCAATTCATTAATCCAAATTCAAAGTAACAAAGTCAACCAAATCTAGATCTAAGAAATTGAATCACAAGAACATCAATTAAGAATAGAAGAAGAGTAGATCTACACTTGTATCACAACAAAAAGTCAATTAGCAATAGATCTCACCAAGAATTCAAAGGAAACTTGCAATGGAGGAAGTGAAAACCTAGAGAGAAATTGGAGTTTCTCTCTTTAAAAACAAAATGAAACTAACTCCTTAAAATATCTAGAATTATGACTAATTGTTCTAACACTCTTAATCCTTGGTCTTCTTAAGCTTTTCCCTCCAAAATCTGCTCCAAAACAGGGCCTAGGAACCCCTTGAAATCACTGGGCACTTGTTCCATTTAAAAAAATCCTGTGCGCACATCGACGCGTACGCGCACTACACGCGTACGCGTTCCTAGGGTCATTTGTAATCTGCGCGCAGGCGTAAGGTGCGCGTGAGGGTCATAGGGAATATGGGCCAGCCATATAAGTACGCGTATAGTGCGCGTGCGCGTGCATGTCCAAACTCCAATTCTTTAATTTGTTCCATGCTCCTTGAAGAGCAAAACTCTCATGCGATCTAGAATTTTCACAAATAGATTCGCGTTGTAAGTATAGCTTCTAGACCGACAAGAGTTCCTTTCTTACAAAAGTTTGGTTGTCACAAGTAACAAAACCCAATAAAAAATTATAACCGAAGTATTTAAACCACGGGTCGTCTTCTCAAGGAGTTGCAGGGCAATATGATTTATTATTGGTTATGGAAAATTATTTATTTTTGGGTTTTTGGGAATAAGGAACAAGTAATTCAAATGACAAGAAAAATAAATTAATAATAATAAAATCTCTTGGCAAGGTATAAGAAATTGAAGTCCTATCTTAATTATCCTTATCAGGTGTGAAGATAATTAGATTCAGCTTCCACTTTAAATTAACCCTTGCTAAACAAAGGAAAGTCAAGTGGACAAATTAATTTAATCCTCAGGTCCTAGTCAACTCCTGTGGAGAGACTAACGTTATCGGAGTACAAATTAACCAGCAAAGAATTCCAATTCCAATCAACAGCTGAGTTTGATAACTCAAGTATTATAAATTACTTAACCCAGGCCAAAGGGAGAAAATAAATCTAAATTGAATTGAAATCATCATAAATAGAATAAGACAATTATTAGTCTGAAATACCTCAAATTATATTAAATAGAACATTCAAATCTTAACATGGAAGAGTTCATAAGCCAATTTGAAAAGATAAATAACAACTAAAATAATAGAATAAATAAAACTAGAAAGTAATTTAAAAGAACATTGAACCTGTGACTGTAGAAGCAATCCTAAAAATAAGAGAAATCCTAATCCTAAATCCTAAGAGAGAGGAGAGAATCTCTCTCTCTAAAAAATACATCTAAAACCTAAAATTGTGAATTATTCAGTTGTATTTTTTCGTCTCTCTTTTGATTCATCCATTCTCTGGCTTATATTCTATGTTTCTGGCTTGGATTTGGGCCGAAAAATGGTCTAGAAATCGCTGGGGACATTTTCTGCAGATTTTTGTAAGTGGCGTCTGTCACGCGTTCGCGTGGGTCACGCGTTCGCGTCATCTGGGAGTTTTCCTTGTCACGCGTACGCGTCGGTCATGCGTACGCGTCGATTCCGTTCTGCTCAAGGTGCACGTCCGCTTCATCCATGCGTTCGCGTCACTGCATTTTCACGCTAGGCACGCGTTCGCGTCGTCCATGGGTTCGCATCGCTGCCTTTTCTTCAAAACTCCATTTTTGTGCTTTCCTTCCATTTTTGTATGTTTCCTTTTATCCTTTGAGTCATTCCTGCCCTATGAGATCTGAAAATACTTAACACACGAATCACGGCATCGAATGGTAATAAAAGGGTAATTAAGATTAACATTTTTAAAGTATAGAAAACATGTTTTTCACATATATCATAAAATAACGAAGGGAAAGTAAAACCATGCAATTTACATGAACAAGTGGGTGAAGGATTGAATAAATCACTTAAATTGAGCACAAAATACATCATAAAATATGGGTTTATCAACCTCCCCACACTTAAACAATAGCATGTCCTCATGCTAAATCCAAGAGAAAGAGTGAAGTTAGAATGGTGGAATCTCATGCAATGCAATATATTCTAAATGCAAACTACCTACATGAATCATGCAATTTTAAGTATCACCCACCTATATATATAGAGCTTACATGTGGTTAATTTGTTTCATATTTTCAAGGCATCATATATGTATAGCCAATCCTAAATATTTGTTAAAGCACTGTCACAATTGAGTTGGGTTGAATTATTTCATAAGCTTGCAAGACAATTAAACAATTAAGCAGAGATATATGGTGATGAGCTATTGAACCCTCACTGGATTTGTGTTTACTCTCTATTCACTCAGTGTTTGGGGCTAATCACTCTATTCTTTTCTATTTTTGCTTTCTAAAACTTTGTTCTTCATCTAACCAATCAACAAATATCGAATACAGACATACAAAGATCATGAGGTCTTTTAAAGGTTGTAATGGGGCCAAGGTAAAGGTAGGGTTATATATAAGGCTAAGTGAGCTATGAGTTGAATCCTTAATTAGTCTAAGGTCTCACCTAACATATACTTTATATAATTTGAAATGCTTTACCTAGTTACCCAAATTTTTCCACTTTTTTATTACATACTCATGTACTAACTTTACTTTGAAATTCACCTTATGTGGATTAATTTCTTTACTAAGGTTATTATTGGGGTAATTTTGTCCCCTTATTTACCTATTTAACTAAGAAGAAATTTTTTTTTGAAATATAAACAGAACATATATCAATGCACATGGTATTTTTATTTATTTTGGTTTTGTATGAGTATGCTCCCAAAACCTTTATTGAGTTAATCCTTTTCCTATCAACCCATGTTCCCATGTTTTCCCACACTTAGTGGATACACAATCTCTATCTTAAGCTAACCAAGGATTCAACTTGGGATTTTTAATTTGTTTTTTTGCTTAAGACTAGTAATGTGGTTATAGAACAAGAGGGGATTAAAAGCTCAAGGGGGCTGACAAGGGTGATGTAAAAGGTAAGCTTATTTGGGATAAGTGAGGAAAAATTAAAATGATGGCCTCAATCATCTCTTGGTATGTATCTATAATCTATATTGGATATATGGATTAAAACAAAGTAAAGATTACCAGAATAAAAAAGAAGGGCGAACACACAAGAACAAAATAATCATGGTTAAATAATGTAACCATACAGATAGGCTCAAAAACTCACAGGTTGTGTGTTCTCTAGTTCAAAAACCATATATCAGTTATGTATGTCATGCAAGTAGAAATCAATAGTTCCCATTATTCTCAATGTTTATCTTAGGGTGGCCCTTAAAATCTTAGTGTTCTTCCTTGAAAAAATGTTGTTTAAACTAACCAATCATTTATTACTATATATATAGTGTGTGGATTGTTGTGATTCTGTTATACTAAAGTTTTTAGTTTACTCTTTTTTTTTATTTTCAATTAATCCAAGTTATCGTATGCTAAAAAGGGTAAACTAAACTAATTGATCTATATGTTCTATATCACGACTTAATAACTAAAATTGCAACTAGACTAAACTAAATATCTAAGATAAGTATATAAACTGAAGTGCAAAATGTAGAAATACTGTAAAAATACAGAAAAATGTGCAAGTACTGAAAGACAAGATAAGATGAAAAAATAAAAATAAAGATAAAAATAAAGAAAAATAAGCAAAATAGGATAAAAAATGTCTGAAGAGTGGTTCACCAAAATAGTATGCCAGAGATGGTGACCTCCCCACACTTAAATGATAGCATCGTCCTCGATGCTCACTGAAGCTGGGTGTGAGAAGTGTCATCTCCGGAAGGATGGACTGCTGGTGACTCTGTGGTAGGCTAACGGTCTGCAGTCTGAATAAGTGTAGTAGGAGCTACCTGCTGAAGTGGAGGCTCTGTCTGTATAAGAATCTCCAGATCTGTGGCCTGGATCTGGTGGGGCTCCTTATGGTGGGGTGCAGCCTGCTCAGGTCCTCCCAGCTCAGCCTGGGCATGTGCCTCCTCCTCATGATCATCTGCCTCCGCATCAGATGGCTCAGAAGCGGTGTCAGGCTCAGAAGGGGCATCTGAAGATGTGGCTGCCTCACCTGAGGTAGTGAGAAAAGGGGGTCTGTACCCTAATGCCAGAAACTTCCTACTGTGAGGAATGATCTTCTTGCAGTCTGCAGCAGTTGGCTTCTCATCAGCCAGCTCCCAAGGCACGTCAGCTCGGCGGCCTAGCTGGGTGATCAGATAAGGGAAAGGGAGAGTGCCTCTGACATGGACCATGGCCATATAATTCCTGATAAAACATGGAAGATACAAGTCCTTACCCTCCATCACACACCAGATGAGGGTGATCATAGCAGCGGGCACCTCTGTCTCATGAGTGCTTGGCATCACATAATTACTTAGGATCTGCTGCCAAAGCCGAGCCTCATCATTCAAGTAAATCAACTTGATTCCCTTAGGCATCACTGTGTTCTTTCCCATGACCCATGGGGCAGTAGGATCAAGGGCTATTCTCTGCTTGACTACATCCCAATCAAATCTCATGTATCTCATATCCCCCTCAGCCTTTTGGTAACCGTCAGACTGATCTGGCTTAGGCTGAAGCCAGAGGATGTCCTTAATAGCTTTCTCAGTGACCAAAATCTGTTTCCCTCTGAGGTTCACTGCATCCAGGGAGGTCTTGAAATAGTTACAATAAAATTCTCTGACCCAGGAGGCATTGACCTCTGTCAAGTTCCTTTCCATGAAGAACCAGCCTCTTTGTTTTATCTGTTCGGAGGTGTACTGGGTGAGTTCTTCTAGAATTTTAAGAGATCTCTCCAGGTAGAGGTTCCTGGCAGTGGCAAACACTGGATACTTGAGCTCACAGTATCTGTTTGCAAATTTGATTGGATCTGTGGCAGTGAGGAGTTGGTCGGCCTTTTCCTGCGGGGTAAAGTTTTTTTCCCGACAGGAATCGTCGTGAAGGAGATCCAAGATAGAGGTAGAAGATTCTCCTCTGTTTTGTTTGCCTGTAGTAGCCTTGTCTTTTTCTTTCCTTTGGGAATCAGACATCCTGAAAGGCAGAAGTAGCAGGATATAATTGAAGAAATAAAGTAGGAAAATAAGTAGGCAAGTAGGAATTTGTCAATGTAAGCATAAAGGCAAAAAGAGCAATAGAAGCAGAATATGAGGTAAATATATGTATATTTTGGATTGAATTCGAGTTAAAAAGCTGAGTTAAAAAATCACAATCCAAAATATAATAGAAGTGGAATTCAAATTAATTAGAAAAAGCAGTAATCATGCCTTTAGTTAGAAAGTTAAAGTTGTTAAGGAAAAATCAAAAGAAGTTAGAAAGTGGAGCTGGTTACGAGTTAAAAGGAAGTTAAAGTGAGTGGCATGAGAATTGTTTTCCTAGTTACCAAGAAATTCACAAAGATGAGGAGCAATCAACTCATATTTAAGCAAGTAGTGCAATTTATTGATGATAATTTCTATATACAAAGTAAGTTTAAAATGAGAATAAAATAATCAATAACCAAATATTACTCAGGGAACAAAAGGGGATAATAATGATAGCCCTGTGCATTCATGAATTAGTTTGGTTGTAGTCAAAATAATGAGTTTTTAAACCAAAACATGAATGGAGTAAAGTAAACCATTTGCAGAAAATTGAGCGGCATTCCGGCTAAAATTGGATGTTCCTGGGTAGTAAAACAGCAGAAAAATTTAGTTCATATGAAAGTAAATAGTGCTGAAAAGATTAACAAATAGCAAAAACATTAAAGAACAGTTTAACAGCAACATGAAATATGAAGAACAACATATGAACAGCACATCATCATATCAAGTTCAGAATTGCGAATCGGATAAAAACAGTTAGCACGAACGGTGCAATTATCAGGCCTAAATTCACTAACCACATCCTAGCTACCTAACCACCTAAAATTCACTACAATCATGCAGCTCTAACTATCCTATTTCGAACAAAAACTGTAAAATATGCAACTAATTGACTAATTGGAAAATGAAATCGGTGTTTGGCAGAACCTGGCGTGTAGAAATAGAAAGTAGGCTAAGAGAGATGGTGGTGGTGTTGGTGACGACGCAGCGGCGATGGATGGCGGCGGTCCGAGGTGGAGGCAAGGGCGGTTTAGGTGCAAGAGAAGAGATGAGGGGTGAGTGTTGTGTTGTGGTGGTTGGTTGGTGGTTGAGTGGGGGTCTGGGGGTGGATGGCACAGTGGTGGTGGCGCGGTATGGGGCGGCGGTAGTGGTGGTTGGGCGTGGAGGGAGGAGGAAAGGGGAGAAGGGAGAAGAGGAGGGAGGGAAGAGGAAGGAGGGGGGTCGGTGGTCGGGGCGGCGTGGCGGTCGGATCTGGGCGGCGAGGAGGGCTGGTGGTTGAGAGATGGAAGGAAGAGAGGTTGCAGATGGGAGGGTGGTGGTGGGGTTTTCGCGTGAATGGGTAGGGTTTCGTGTGACTGGGGGTTAGTGTTTTCGAATCCATGCGAACGCGTGGAGCACGCGATCGCGTGAATTGGGCGAAAGAGGGTGTTGACGCGAACGCGTCATTGACGCGATCGTGTGAATAGGGATAAAGGTAAGGGACGCGTACGCGTGAAGCACGCAAACGCGTCACTGAAAATTGTGCTAAAAGCACAGTTCCAGTATCGTTTTGGTGCAACTCTCTGTTTCCAAGGGGGTCCACAAAATCCACGCGATGCGGATGCGTCGCTTATGCTTTCGCGTGGGATGTGCGTAGTGCAAGTGACGCGTTCGCGTCAGGGACGCGAACGCGTGGACTGATTTGTGCTAAACGCACACCAGCCACACGATTCTAGCCCAACTTTCTAGGCGTTGGATCTTTACGCCGATTTCCATTCGACGCCCACGCGTGGCCTGCGCGCTCGCGTGGGTTGATTTTTTTTTATGCAATTATGCAGTATGCAATATGCAATGCCAATGTGGATGCTATGAATAATTCCAGGTTCAATAAAAATAAAAATAGAATAGAATAAAAACAAACAAAACGAAGTAAAATTGAAAAAGGAACGATCATACCATGGTGGGTTGTCTCCCACCAAGCACTTTTTGTTAAAGTCCTTAAGTTGGACATTTGAGGAGCTTCCTGCTATGGTGGCTTGTGCTTGAATTCATCCAAAAATCTCCACCACTGTTTGGAATGCCAACAGCCTCCGGGGTCCCAAACTAGGCATGTAAAGCCTTTGAGTAAATTCAAAAAGGTTCTCAGGTTCCCGGGGTGCTGAATGTCTGAATAGATTCCAGGATCCCAAACCTTGCTCTTATTTCCGCCTTTGTCTTGATTTATCTTTTTTCAGCCAGGCGGTTTGGAAGTTGCATTCTCACCAAGATGGCCAAACATTCTCCGATACCCATTTAATTTAACTCGAAACCAATCCTTGCACGAACCATTTCCTTTTTACTCTTAAAGCCGCAAATAGCTCAAAGCTGACCATCTGTTTCAAGCAAACCATATTCAAGTGGAAAAGTAAAGATAAAATCTAAGGATTTTACCCACTTGAAAGTTGTATTGGGTGGTAATGGCCTTGGAATAGGTGTTTCCAGTGATTTTGCAAGCTCTACTCCCTCGTATTCTTCTGTGAATTCTTCCACTTCCTTGCAAATTTCTTCAATTGCAACCATGTCTTGATCGAAGTCCTCGATATCTTCCTCATCACTTAAGTCATAAATTGGAGGTTGTGAAAAATCTACCTCTGCATCATCTTTGTATTCACTTGGGGAAGATTCTTCCATCTCAAAGAATTCACTTGCGGATGCAAGTTCATTACTAGGAGAATTGGACTCGTAGTCTTCATCATCAAGGAAACTTGCTTGTTGAATTATTCTGTCTAGTTCTTCATAAGATTCTTGCCTTGGAGATTGCACACTATCCTCTTTAGCAACGATTGTAAATTTCTTAACGGGGTTCTCCACAATTCTGCATTCCCATGGAGGTTCAGCGTCTCCTAAGTCTTCAACCAATTCTTCTTCTTCTATAATTTCAGCTTCCTCCACTTGTTCTAGTATAAAATCATGCTCTATACTGTCCAGTGGGGTTTCTAGTATCTCCTTCATGCTGCATTCTTCATTAGTTTGTCCACATGAATCCATGGGGGTTTCATGAGTGTCCAAATGTCGGGAAGGTAGTCTATTTATCGCTTGATTTAATTGGTGAAGTGTTGCATGAAATCTGTCAAATGTTTCCTTAAGTTGCTCCCTTGATTCTTGGAGTGATGGATATGGACATGGTGCATAGGGGAGTGGTGGTTCCTGGAAGTAATTAGGTTGGAATTGGGGTGGATACGGGTTAGGGTTATATGGAGGTGAATGGTGATAGTTGGCTTGTGAGTGTGGTGGTTCAAAGCTATGTTGAGGAGGTGGTTCATAGGTGTATGATGGGGCTTGTCGGTAATTACAAGGGGGTCCATCATAACTATTGTTTTGACATGCATTGTTGAATGGTCGTCGTCCATGATAGTTTGGAAGGTATTGTTGCCTAAAGGGTTGATCAGATCCTCGTGGCTCCGTCCATCTCTGATTGTTTTGACCTTGATTCATGTTCCTTTTATAGCTTCCATTCCTTTTAACATTATTAGAACCAAACTCAAAGTGATAGGGGTGAGAGTTCATATTAAATAATAAAAATTAAAACGAAAATAAAAAGAAATAAACAAGCAAAAGAAAATATTTACAATAACCAATAATAAGGCACACAGTTGCAACTCCCCGGCAACAACGCCATTTTGAAGAACGAAACTCTCGCGCGATCTAGAATTTTCACAAATAGATTCGCGTTGTAAGTATAGCTTTTAGACTGACAAGAGTTCCTTTCTTACAAAAGTTTGGTTGTCACAAGTAACAAAACCCAATAAAAAATTATAACCAAAGTATTTAAACCTCGAGTCGTCTTCTCAAGGAGTTGCAGGGCAATATGATTTATTATTGGTTATGGAAAATTGTTTATTTTTGGGTTTTTGGAAATAAGGAACAAGTAATTCAAATGACAAGAAAATTAAATTAATAATAATAAAATCTCTTGGCAAGGTATAAGAAATTGAAGTCCTATCCTACTTATCCTTATCAGGTGTGAAGAGAATTAGATTCAGCTCCCACATTTAATTAACCCTTGCTAAACAAAGGAAAGTCAAGTGGACAAATTAATTTGATCCTCAGGTCCTAGTCAACTCCTGTGGAGAGACTAACGTTATCAGAGTACAAATTAACCAGCAAAGAATTCCAATTCCAATCAACAGCTGAGTTTCATAACTCAAGTATTATAAATTACTTAACCCAAGCCAAAGGGGGAAAATAAATCTAAATTGAATTGAAATCATCATAAATAGAATAAGACAATTATTAGTCTGAAATACCTCAAATTATATTAAATAGAACATTCAAATCTTAACATGGAAAAGTTCATAAGCCAATTTGAAAAGATAAATAACAATTAAAATAATAGAATAAATAAATTAGAAAGTAATTTAAAAGAACATTGAACCTGTGACTGTAGAAGCAATCCTAAAAATAAGAGAAATCCTAATCCTAAATCCTAAGAGAGAGGAGAGATTCTCTCTCTCTAAAAACTACATCTAAAACCTAAAATTGTGAATTATTCAGTTGTATTTTTTCGTCTCTCTTTTGATTCCTCCGTTCTTTGGCTTATATTCGGTGTTTCTGGCTTGGATTTGGGCCGAAAAAGGGTCCAGAAATCGCTGGGGGCGTTTTTTGCAGATTTTTGTACGTGGCGTCTGTCACGCGTTTGCGTGGGTCACACGTTCGCGTCATCTGGGAGTTTTCCTTGTCACGCATATGCGTCGGTCACGCATACACGTCGATTGCGTTCTGCTTAAGGCGCGCGTCCGCTTCATCCACGCGTTCACGTCGCTGCATTTTCGCGCTAGGCACGCGTTCACGTCGTCCATGCGTTCGCGTCGCTGCCTTTTCTTCAAAACTCCATTTTTGTGCTTTCCTTCCATTTTTGTATTTTTCCTTTTATCCTTTGAGTCATTCCTGCCCTATGAGATCTGAAAATACTTAACACACGAATCACGGCATCGAATGGTAATAAAAGGGTAATTAAGATTAATATTTTTAAAGCATAGAAAACATGTTTTTCACATATATCATAAAATAAGGAAGGGAAAGCAAAACCATGCAATTTACATGCATTTTGTCCCTTTTTTCTTTTTTTTTTATTTTCTTTTTTTTCTTTTCTTCTTTTTCTTTTTGTATTTTTTTCTTTTCCTTTTTCTTTTACTTTTCTTATTTTTTTTTCTTTCTATATACAAGAACATCAATGCATAAGGTTTCACATTCATTACACATGAGCATGTACCCAATTCCCAATATTTACAACAAAGACACAAAACTACCCTTTTATTCACCCAATGTCCCAAGGTTCCCACACTTGAATGACACACACACACTAGACTAAGCTAATCAAAGATACAAATTAAGGACTTTTATTGTTTTCCGCTTTAAGGCTTGTAATGTGCTAATTATGAACAAAGTGGGTTAAGCATAGGCTCAAAGTTGCTAACAATGGAGGATAAAAGGTAAGGCCATTTGGGTAAGTGAGCTAAATAAAATGATGGCCTCGATCATGTAAATGCATGAATACAAGGAATAATGGACATATAGAATTAAACAAATTAATGATCGCACTCATAGAGAGATAAAAATGCACACAAGAAGGGAAAATAAGTGGTTATAAGATGTAACCACACCATCAGGCTCAAAACTTACTTGCTTGTGTTCTTGGCTCAAAATCCATGTTCCAAATTACATTCTTTAAACAAGCTAAGCATCAAAAGATTTTTAAATTTTAAAATGGTAGGGTTGCCCTAAAATTCTAGTTTTCTAAGAGAGACGTTATTACTCTAGCCAAGTGGATTTGTTAAGAGATACTAATATGCAAAAGATGCCAAAAATGAAAAACCTAATATGCAATCTATCCTAGTTAACAAAAGTGACTCAAGAAGTTTATTCGGGTGTTACCTATGAAGACCGGTCGGCCGACCGACCTCCTTACACTTAGAAATTGGCACGGTCCTCCGTGCCTTGAGTGAGACGCAGTGGTTGATCGGCTTCCGAGTGTCCATCCGCCTCTTCATCATCCCTTTCCTCATTATCGGTGCTGGTGGACGTGGAAATTTTTGGTTCTTCCATAGGTGGTGCTAGGCAACTTAGAAGCTCCTTGACAAAAGCGTAACGGTGTTGGTTACGCTGCTCATAACAGTCAAGTTTCTTGTGGGGATCCTCTAGGCGTTGCAAGGATGACTTTGGTGGTACGGATGAGGTGGATGGGATGTTCATGGGGATGGTTAAGTTTGGCTCTTTGGTGTCCGCAGGAGGGTAAAAATATCTCCCGTTGGGAACAACATCGCCATCTACCGGGATCATGGCCCTTCTATCCTTGGTCTCTTGGGGAACACCGGCTGCAGCAACTAAGTCGATCACTAGAGCGGGAAAACAAAGGTTTCCCTTAGTGTGGATGTGGCCCATAGATTGGCGAATGAGATGGGGGATATGCACTGGTCCCTCTGTGTGGACGCACCAAACCAATAGGGCTAACTCGACAGTGATAGATGAGCCATGGGTGCTTGGAAGCACATAGTGGGCTAGAATTTGGGCCCATGCTTGAGTCTCTCTAGTGAGAAAATGTGCGGTGATGCCCTTGGGCTGGGGTCTCATCCTTCCTCGAATCCAGAATGATTCGGGTATAGCAATGACCTTGAGGATGGCATCCCAATCAAATGCATATTGGCACCGTGCCGACAGAATCTCTTGATAAGCATCAATCCCTTCCGCTAATGGTCCGGTCTTAAGCACACTTTGAATAGCCTCCTCCATGACGGGAACTTGCCGTCAGCACACAAATACCGATGTAAGGGAAGAGGAGTGGTAGTTGGTGTAAAATTTAATCACCCAAGACAAGTTCGCCTCCCGTGGCTTCCTCAATAGGAACTCCCATTGCCGCCATTCGATACGGGGCATGATGAGTGGTATGACATGAGCCGGAGGGGCTAGAAGGGGCTCCGCATGATAGTTCCTCGGTTTGATCAAGGGGAAGACAAGTTCGCAATAGCGGTTGGGGAACTTGTTCGGATCCCTTGCCGGATTGTCCTTCTCGAAAACATCAATGTTAGCAACTCTCCTTGTCTTATTGGTGAGGGACTTGGCTTTAGGTCCTTGTTGTGCTTTGCTAGTGGACCGTGAGGGTACCTTCTTGGACGCCTTTCCATTGTCTCTTTTGATCACCATCCTAGAAAAGAAGGAGAAGTGGTGAAATTAAGCTTAAAGAGGCACCAAGAAAGAATAAGCATGCTAGTGATAAAGCATAAAAGGATAAGTGGCTTAGACACATGACAGCTGTAACATGAGACTAAGGCTATAATGAAAATCTTGGTGAAAATCTTTTGATCACCATCCTAGAAAAGAAGGAGAAGTGGTGAAATTAAGCTTAAAGAGGCACCAAGAAAGAATAAGCATGCTAGTGATAAAGCATAAAAGGATAAGTGGCTTAGACACATGACAGCTGTAACATGAGACTAAGGCTATAATGAAAATCTTGGTTAATCACTAGCATGTGATGCATGAGTAGTATAGGCATGCAAACAAGAAGCATGAGAAGCATACACTATCAACATCAACAACAAGAAGTGAGAAATATGGGATGAGCATGTAAAAAAAAATGAAGCAAGAGTTGTAGATGCTCAATGCACATATGAACAAACAAGTGAATGAGAAAGAAAACCAGGATAGAAAACATTAAGTCAAAGCAACTCCAAAAAGTCATGTGGGTCTTTCATCAAACACTTGGTGTGCATCCCTTCTTATGAGAAAGATTGAGTTGGGAGACAATATAACATTCCATAAAGCATCATCAATCATCATATCACACCACAAATTACAAATGAAAGCAAGGAAATCAAACAAACTCATCAATGCAAAAGTAATCTCCACTTGTAACACCCATAAGAGAATGAAAAGAAAGAAGGAAAGAAAATTCAACAAACAAAGAAAACATGAATGAAACTAACTAAGAGGGAGAGTAAGAGAATGTAACTAAGAAAAAGAAAGAATGAAAAGGAAAAACAAACAAATGTGGAAATGAGGAGTACCTTGAGAGGAAGGAGAGAGATAGGGTATGGAGGTGAGAGAGAAAAGTAGTGATGAGTAAGAGAGAGAAGAGGGAAAAGAGAGGTGTGGGTCTGCCGGAGGTGGTGGTTGCCGCCGGTGGTGGTGGTTACTGCCGGTGGTGGCAGAGAAGGGGTGGTAGAGATGGTAAGAGAGGGTGGAAGTGAAGAAGAAGGGTAGTGGTAAGAAGAAAGAAGGAAAATTGAAGGAGAAAGGCGCGCTCTAATGCAATTGGTTCACGGAACCGACGCGTGCGTGCATGGGCGAAAGTCAGTAAGGGCGCGGACGTGCACGGTGCGCGAACGCGTGAAGTGGCGAAATAGGGGTGTGCGCGCGAGCGCCAGTTGCGCATGCGCGTGCATGTGAGTTGTGCCCTCAGCATAGGTTGGGCACAACTTTGGCTCAACTCTCGGGAAAAAGTACCAGAAAATAGAATTTGATAATCGACGCGTACGCGCATAGTGCGCTTGCGCGTCGATTGGTTACGGGTGAGTTGAGCTGGGCCAATGGCATGAAAGTGGCCCAACCAGGGCACAACTCTCGGGAGGAATGGCCCAGGATCGCAAATCGCAGTAGGGACGCGTACGCGGCTAGTGCGCGTACGCGTGCTTTTGCATGGGGATGGTTAAGTTTGGCTCTTTGGTGTCCGCAGGAGGGTAAAAATATCTCCCGTTGGGAACAACATCGCCATCTACCGGGATCATGGCCCTTCTATCCTTGGTCTCTTGGGGAACACCGGCTGCAGCAACTAAGTCGATCACTAGAGCGGGAAAACAAAGGTTTCCCTTAGTGTGGATGTGGCCCATAGATTGGCGAATGAGATGGGGGATATGCACTGGTCCCTCTGTGTGGACGCACCAAACCAATAGGGCTAACTCGACAGTGATAGATGAGCCATGGGTGCTTGGGAGCACATAGTGGGCCAGAATTTGGGCCATGCCTGAGCCTCTCTAGTGAGAAAACATGCGGTGATACCCTTGGGCCGGGGTCTCATCCTTCCTCGAATCCAGAATGATTCGGGTATAGCAATGACCTTGAGGATGGCATCCCAATCAAATGCATATTGGCACCGTGCCGACAGAATCTCTTGATAAGCATCAATCCCTTCCGCTAATGGTCCGGTCTTAAGCACACTTTGAATAGCCTCCTCCATGACGGGAACTTGCCGTCAGCACACAAATACCGATGTAAGGGAAGAGGAGTGGTAGTTGGTGTAAAATTTAATCACCCAAGACAAGTTCGCCTCCCGTGGCTTCCTCAATAGGAACTCCCATTGCCGCCATTCGATACGGGGCATGATGAGTGGTATGACATGAGCCGGAGGGGCTAGACGCATGATAGCATGATAGTTCCTCGGTTTGATCAAGGGGAAGACAAGTTCGCAATAGCGGTTGGGGAACTTGTTCGGATCCCTTGCCGGTCTCGAAAACCTTAAAGAGGCACCAAGAAAGAATAAGCATGCTAGTGATAAAGCATAAAAGGATAAGTGGCTTAGACACATGACAGCTGTAACATGAGACTAAGGCTATAATGAAAATCTTGGTGAAAATCTTTTGATCACCATCCTAGAAAAGAAGGAGAAGTGGTGAAATTAAGCTTAAAGAGGCACCAAGAAAGAATAAGCATGCTAGTGATAAAGCATAAAAGGATAAGTGGCTTAGACACATGACAGCTGTAACATGAGACTAAGGCTATAATGAAAATCTTGGTGAAAATCTTTTGATCACCATCCTAGAAAAGAAGGAGAAGTGGTGAAATTAAGCTTAAAGAGGCACCAAGAAAGAATAAGCATGCTAGTGATAAGGCATAAAAGATAAGTAGCTTAGACACATGACAGCTGCAACATGAGACTAAGTCCATAATGAGAATTTTGGCTAATCACTAGCAAGTGATGCATGAGTGGTATAGGCATGCAACCAAGACGCATGAGAAGCACACACTCTTAACATCAATAACAAAAAGTGAAAAATAGGGGAAGAGCATGTAGAAATGAAACAAGAAATATAGTAAGCTCAATGTACATAGGAACAAACAAGTGAATGAGAAAGAGCACTAAGATAGAAAACACTAAGTTAAAATAACTCTAAGAAATCATGTGGGTCTTTCATCAAACACTTGGTGTGCATCCCTTTTATGACAAAAACTAAGAGAAGAGTGACAATGTAACATCCCATAAAGCATCATCAATCATCATATCACACCACAAATTGCAAAAGAGAGCAAGTAAATTAAACAAACGCATCAATGCAAGAGTAAGCTCCACTTGGAACACCCATAAGAGAATGAAAGGAAAGAAGGGAAGAAAATTCAACAAGCAAAGAAAATATGAATGAAACTAACTAAGGAGGAGAGTACATGAATGTAACTAAGGAAAGGAAGAAGGAAAAGGAAAACCAAACAAAAGTGACGCGTACAACCAGGGCACAACTCTCTGGAGGGATGGCCCAGGATCGCAAATCGCAGTAGTGACGCATACGCGGCTAGTGCGCGTGCACGTGCTTTTGCGCGAATGGCCATGGACGCGTACGTGCACAGTGCGCGCACGCGTGATGCTGGTTATGCCTAGGGCCCAGAATTGGCCCAGAATTTGCACAACTCTCTAGAAGATGGCCCAGTGGTTAATAAACCCCATATTTAGGGTTTATCTTGTATTGATTTTAGGGGAATTTTATCTTCTTTTCCCACATTTATTGATACGAATGGAAACTTGTCTCTCAACAAATTTCCTTTGGCAAGTATATCGAATTGTCATCATGTAATAACTGACAAAAGAGTGAGGTCGAATCCCACAGAGATTAACGGATTAAGCAATTAATGGTTAATTGATTTTCCTAGTTAGACGAATCAGATTGGAGTGATAAGCAACAAGGAAATGTAAATGGCACAAAAGTAAAGAAACAATAAAGTGCAGAAAAGTAAAATGGCAAGAAAGTAAATGACTATAGAGTAAATGTAAGAACTAAAAATAAAATGAACATTGGGATCAAGAGATATTGCAATCCTCCAGATCAAGTTCATTCTCATCTCTTCCCCAATCAATGTGTTCATTGATCTCTTTGGCAATCTTAAGTGATCAAATTACAATTCCTTGTAATTCAATCTCTCAAATCTTGATCAATAGCCAATTCCTTAGTCAATTGCTCATGAGAAGAGATGAAGTATGGTCACTGATTATACCACATGCATTCCCAAATCAAGTATTGGTAGAATTATAGTCACCATATCCTTCCAACCCCAATTTGGTCCAACATGAGAAAGCATTTCTAGCATGATCTCTTCATTCCTCTTCCAAGGTTCAGAAGGGTATAGCAATGACCTTGAGGATGGCATCCCAATCAAATGCATATTGGCACCGTGCCGACAGAATCTCTTGATAAGCATCAATCCCTTCCGCTAATGGTCCGGTCTTAAGCACACTTTGAATAGCCTCCTCCATGACGGGAACTTGCCGTCAGCACACAAATACCGATGTAAGGGAAGAGGAGTGGTAGTTGGTGTAAAATTTAATCACCCAAGACAAGTTCGCCTCCCGTGGCTTCCTCAATAGGAACTCCCATTGCCGCCATTCGATACGGGGCATGATGAGTGGTATGACATGAGCCGGAGGGGCTAGAAGGGGCTCCGCATGATAGTTCCTCGGTTTGATCAAGGGGAAGACAAGTTCGCAATAGCGGTTGGGGAACTTGTTCGGATCCCTTGCCGGATTGTCCTTCTCGAAAACATCAATGTTAGCAACTCTCCTTGTCTTATTGGTGAGGGACTTGGCTTTAGGTCCTTGTTGTGCTTTGCTAGTGGACCGTGAGGGTACCTTCTTGGACGCCTTTCCATTGTCTCTTTTGATCACCATCCTAGAAAAGAAGGAGAAGTGGTGAAATTAAGCTTAAAGAGGCACCAAGAAAGAATAAGCATGCTAGTGATAAAGCATAAAAGGATAAGTGGCTTAGACACATGACAGCTGTAACATGAGACTAAGGCTATAATGAAAATCTTGGTGAAAATCTTTTGATCACCATCCTAGAAAAGAAGGAGAAGTGGTGAAATTAAGCTTAAAGAGGCACCAAGAAAGAATAAGCATGCTAGTGATAAAGCATAAAAGGATAAGTGGCTTAGACACATGACAGCTGTAACATGAGACTAAGGCTATAATGAAAATCTTGGTTAATCACTAGCATGTGATGCATGAGTAGTATAGGCATGCAAACAAGAAGCATGAGAAGCATACACTATCAACATCAACAACAAGAAGTGAGAAATATGGGATGAGCATGTAAAAAAAAATGAAGCAAGAGTTGTAGATGCTCAATGCACATATGAACAAACAAGTGAATGAGAAAGAAAACCAGGATAGAAAACATTAAGTCAAAGCAACTCCAAAAAGTCATGTGGGTCTTTCATCAAACACTTGGTGTGCATCCCTTCTTATGAGAAAGATTGAGTTGGGAGACAATATAACATTCCATAAAGCATCATCAATCATCATATCACACCACAAATTACAAATGAAAGCAAGGAAATCAAACAAACTCATCAATGCAAAAGTAATCTCCACTTGTAACACCCATAAGAGAATGAAAAGAAAGAAGGAAAGAAAATTCAACAAACAAAGAAAACATGAATGAAACTAACTAAGAGGGAGAGTAAGAGAATGTAACTAAGAAAAAGAAAGAATGAAAAGGAAAAACAAACAAATGTGGAAATGAGGAGTACCTTGAGAGGAAGGAGAGAGATAGGGTATGGAGGTGAGAGAGAAAAGTAGTGATGAGTAAGAGAGAGAAGAGGGAAAAGAGAGGTGTGGGTCTGCCGGAGGTGGTGGTTGCCGCCGGTGGTGGTGGTTACTGCCGGTGGTGGCAGAGAAGGGGTGGTAGAGATGGTAAGAGAGGGTGGAAGTGAAGAAGAAGGGTAGTGGTAAGAAGAAAGAAGGAAAATTGAAGGAGAAAGGCGCGCTCTAATGCAATTGGTTCACGGAACCGACGCGTGCGTGCATGGGCGAAAGTCAGTAAGGGCGCGGACGTGCACGGTGCGCGAACGCGTGAAGTGGCGAAATAGGGGTGTGCGCGCGAGCGCCAGTTGCGCATGCGCGTGCATGTGAGTTGTGCCCTCAGCATAGGTTGGGCACAACTTTGGCTCAACTCTCGGGAAAAAGTACCAGAAAATAGAATTTGATAATCGACGCGTACGCGCATAGTGCGCTTGCGCGTCGATTGGTTACGGGTGAGTTGAGCTGGGCCAATGGCATGAAAGTGGCCCAACCAGGGCACAACTCTCGGGAGGAATGGCCCAGGATCGCAAATCGCAGTAGGGACGCGTACGCGGCTAGTGCGCGTACGCGTGCTTTTGCGCGAATGGCCATGGATGCGTACGCAGCTAGTGCGCGCACGCGTGATGCTGGTTATGCCCAGGGCCCAAAGCTGGCCCAGAATTTGCACAACTCTCTGGAAAATTGTCCAGGAGCTGCGAGGACCAATGAACGCATACGCGCATAGTGCGCGCACGCGTGGTTTTTTTTTCTGAATGAATAGAAGAATGCCTAATTATCATGTATTCACTGGCCAAACAAGCCAAAGAGGCCAAGAACACCCAAAATTAATGCAAAACCTAAAGGGGGTGTTCTTTTACCACCCAATCAAATCATTCATGGAAAAATCAATGCAAGTATTCATGAGTAAAATATCCTACGTATTTACAATTAACTCTAATCAAATAGGACTATAGCTAAGCAATCGCAAACCAATCAAGAGTTTAAAAACTATATACAAAAGGGTAAAAAGGATAGATCTCACCATGGTGGGGTGTCTCCCACCTAGCACTTTTGTTTAATGTCCTTAAGTTGGACTTCCATAGCTCATTGCTCTTTGCCAAGAGGTGCATCTTCTAAAAGGAATACCTCAATCTCTTTGTTGCTCTTCATTTTCTCACCATGACACAACTTGAGATGGTGCCCATTGACCTTGAAGATATCCGAACTTGAGGGATGGCATAAATGGTAAACCCCATAGGGTTCCGCTTTTACTACTTGATACGGGCCTTCCCATTTTGACCTTAGTTTTCCGGGCAACAATATCAATCTAGAGTTGTAAAGAAGGACTAGATCACCGGCTTTAAATTCTTTGCCTCTTATGTTTCTATCATGCACGGCTTTCATTTTTTCCTTGTAAAGTCTATAGTTCTCATAAGCTTCAAGCCTCAAACATTCCAACTCCGCTAGTTGTAGCTTCCTCTCAATTCTGGCTCCACCCAAACTTGGATTACACTCCTTGATGGCCCAATATGCCTTGTGCTCTATATCCACTGGTAAGTGGCAAACTTTGCCATATACCAACTGAAAGGGACTCATGCCAATTGGCATTTTGTATGCCGTTCGGTAGGCCCATAATGCGTCGGTGAGGTTAGCACTCCAATCTTTCCTATTAGGTTTCACAATCCTTTCCAAGATGCGTTTAATTTCCCGATTGGAAACCTCGGCTTGGCTGTTTGTTTGTGGGTGGTAGGCCGTGGCTACTTTATGCATGATGCTATATTTCTTCATGATTCCTTCCATTCTCTTATTGCAAAAGTGTGAACCTTAGTGGCTCACGATTGCTCGTGGCGACCCAAATCTACAAATGATATTGTTTCTCACAAAAGAAAGGACCACATTAGCATCATCCGTCCGGGTGGGTATCGCTTCCACCCATTTGGACACATAATCAACGGCAAGTAGAATGTAGAGAAATGGCCCCATGAAGTCGATTCCCCACACATAAAAAATCTCACAAAATAGCATGGTTTGTTGGGGAATTTCGTCCTTCTTGGAGATGTTACCAAATCTAATGCATTGGAACAAGATTTACAAAAATGAGAAGAGTCCTTGAAAAGAGTATAGTTATTGTGGGTAGCCGCAAGAGTGTTATCTTCTTGGAGACTTGGACACTCGTCCGTGTAGTGGGAATAGCATGAGCAAATACCACACACTCTTTGGGGGACCAATTGTTGACATTGTTGGTTTTGAGGAGAAGGTTGTTGTTGGGATGGAGGTTGTTGTTGATTCACTTGGGTTGCTTTAGAAGGCTTGTCATCTCACACAAGGTCTTAGTAAGGGTAGCGGTCTCACCAATAGAAGAGACTTCATTCACGGTCTTTGGACGGTTGACTCTCCATCTAGCATGTTGAGTGGATTCGGCCAAGTCGGTGATGAGTTGCCATGCCTCCTCCGCCGTCCTATACTTTGACAAAGAACCGTTGCTTGAAGCATCCAACAAATTCTTATCTTGCTCCCTCATGCCTTGGCACACTGGTGCACGAAATTGTGATCATCAATGGCGCCAACAGCTTGGTACGCACAATTGTAATCTCAACTCTTTGTCACAACTCCGCACAACTAACCAGCAAATGCACTGGGTCATCCAAGTAATAAACCTTACGTGAGTAAGGGTCGATCCCACGGAGATTGTCGGCTTGAAGCAAACTATGGTCATCTTGTAAATCTCAGTCAGGCGGATTCAAATGGTTATGGAGAATTGATAATTAAAAGATGAATAAAAACATAAAATAGGATAGAGATACTTATGTAATTGATTGGTGAGAATTTCAGATAAGCGTATGAAGATGCTTTGTTCCTTCTGAACCTCTGCTTTCCTATTGCCTTCTTCCAATCATTCATACTCCTTTCTATGGAAAGATTTATGTTGGGCATCACTGTTGTCAATGGCTACTTCCCGTCCTCTCAGTGAAAATGTTCCAAATGCGCTGTCACCGCACGGCTAATCAGCTGTTGGTTCTCGATCATGTTGGAATAAGATCCATTAATCCTTTTGCGTCTGTCACACGCCCAACACTCGCGAGTTTGAAGCTCGTCACAGTCATCCCTTCCCAGATCCTACTCGGAATACCACAGACAAGGTTTAGACTTTCTGGATCTCAAGAATGACCGCTAATGATTCTAGCCTATACCACGAAGGTTCTAATCTTATATTAGAAACCCAAGAGATACACATTCAAGCTATTGCAAGTAGAACAGAGGTGGTTTCAGGCACGTGTTCATAGGTGAGAATGATGATGAGTGTCACGGATCATCACATTCATCAGGTTGAAGAACGAGTGTATATCTTAGAGAAGAAGTAGGTGTGAATTGAATAGAAAAACAATAGTACTTTGCATTAATTCATGAGGAACAGCAGAGCTCCACACCTTAATCTATGGTGTGTAGAAACTCTACCGTTGAAAATACATAAGAACAAAAGGTCTAGGCATGGCCAAATGGCCAGCCTCCCAAAGCGTGAAAAGGTCTATCAATGTATGATCAAGTGTGTAAATCTATGAAAATACAATAGCAAAAGATCCTATTTATAGAAAACTAGTAACCTAGGATTTACAGAAATGAGTAAATGGTGCAGAATCCACTTCCGGGCCCACGTGGTGTGTGCTTGAGCTGAGCATTGAAGCTTTCACGTGTAGAGGCTTTTCTTGGAGTTAAACGCTAGTTTTTGTGCCAGTTTGGGCGTTTAACTCCAGCTTTTATGCCAGTTCTGCCGTTTTGACGCCAGAATTTCTATGCTGACTTTGAACGCCGGTTTGGGCCATAAAATCTTGGGCAAAGTATGGACTATTATATATTGCTGGAAAGCCCAGGATGTCTACTTTCCAACTCAATTATGAGCGCTCCAATTGGGCTTCTCTAGCTCCAGAAAATCTACTTCGAGTGCATGGAGGTCAGAATCCAACAGCATCTACAGTTCTTTTTCAGCCTCTGAATAAGATTTTTGCTCAGGTCCCTCAATTTCAGCCAAAAAATACCTAAGATCACAGAAAAACACACAAACTCATAGTAAAGTCCAGAAATGTAATTTTTATTTAAAAACTAATAAAAACATAATAAAAACTAACTGAAATATACTAGAAACATACTAAAAACAATGCCAAAAAGCGTATAAATTATCCGCTCATCACAACACCAAACTTAAATTGTTGCTTGTCCCCAAGCAACTGAAAATTAAATAGGATAAAAAGAATAGAATATACAATGAATTCTAAAAACATCTATGAAGAACAGTTTTAATTAGATGAGCGGGGCGCTTTTGGCTTTTTGCTTCCGAACAATTTTGGCATCTCACTTTATCCTTCAAAGTTCAGAATGATTGGCATCTATAGGAACTCAGAATTCAGATAGTGTTATTGATTCTCCTAGTTCAGTATGTTGATTCTTGAACACAGCTACTTTATGAGTCTTGGCCGTGACCCAAAGCCTTTTGTTTTCCAGTATTACTGCCGGATACATAAATGCCACAGATACATAACTGGGTAAACCTTTTCAGATTGTGACTGAGCTTTGCTAGAGTCCCCAATTAGAGGTGTCCAGAGCTCTTAAGCACACTCTTTTTGCTTTTGGACCACGACTTTAACCGCTCAGTCTCAAGTTTTCACTTGACACCTTCACGCCACAAGCACATGGTTAAGGACAGCTTACCTTTTTACTTTACCCTTGCCTTTTGGTTTTAAGGACTATTGGCTTTTTCTACTTGCTTTTTCTTTCTCTTTTTTTTTTTTCTTTTTTTTCTCTTTTTTTTTCGCATATATTTTTTTTTGCAAGCTTTTCACTGCTTTTTCTTGATTCAAGAATCATTTTTATGATTTTTTAGATTATCAAATAACATTTCTCCTTTTCTATCATTCTTTCAAGAGCTAACAGTTTTAACATTCATAAACAATCAAATTCAAAAATATGCACTGTTCAAGCATTCATTTAGAAAAACAAAAGTATTGCCACCACATCAAAATAACTAAACTGTTTTAAAATTCGAAATTCATGCACTTCTTTTTCTTTTTCAATTAAAAACATTTTTCATTTAAGAAGGGTGATGGATTCATATTCATGGCTTTAAGGCATAGACACTTAGACACTAATGATCATGTAATAAAGACACAAACATAAATAAACATAAAGCATAAAAATTTGAAAAATAGAAAATAAAGAACAAGAAAATTAAAGAACGGGTCCACCTTAGTGATGGCGGCTAGTTCTTCCTCTTGAAGATCTTATGAAGTGCTTGAGCTCCTCAATGTCTCTTCCTTGCCTTTGTTGCTCCTCTCTCATGATTCTTTGATCTTCTCTAATTTCATGAAGGAGGATGGAATGCACTTGGTGCTCCACCCTTAGTTGTCCCATATTGGAACTTAATTCTCCTAGGGAGGTGTTAATTTGCTCCAATAGTTTTGTGGAGGAAAATGCATGCCTTGAGGTATCTCAGGGATTTCATGATGAGGAATTTCCTCATGCTCTTGTCCATGAGTGGGATCTCTTGTTTGCTCCATCCTTTTCTTAGTGATGGGCTTGTCCTCATCAATGAGGGTGTCTTCCTCTATGTCAATTCCAGCTGAATTGTAAAGGTGACAAATAAGATGAGGGAAGACTAACCTTAACAAAGTAGAGGACTTGTCTGCCACTTTGTAGAGTTCTAGGGATATAACCTCATGAACTTCTACTTCCTCTCCAATCATGATGCTATGGATCATGATAGCCCGGTCTATAGTAACTTCAGATCGGTTGCTAGTGGGAATGATTGAGCGTTGGATGAACTCCAACCATCCCCTAGCCACAGGCTTGAGATCATGCCTTCTTAGTTGAACCGGCTTTCCTCTTGAATCTCTCTTCCATTGAGCACCCTCTTCACAAATGTCTATGAGAACTTGGTCCAACCTTTGATCAAAGTTGACCCTTCTAGTGTAGGGGTGTGCATCTCCTTGCATCATTGGCAAGTTGAATGCCAACATTACATTTTCCGAACTGAAATCTAAGTATTTCCCCCGAACCATTGTAAGCAAATTCTTTGGATCTGGGTTCACACTTTGATCATGGTTCTTGGTGATCCATGCATTGGCATAGAACTCTTGAACCATTAAGATTCTGACCTGTTGAATGGGGTTGGTGAGAACTTCCCAACCTCTTCTTCAAATCTCATGTCGGATCTCCAGATATTCACCCTTTTTGAGCTTGAAAGGAACCTCGGGGATCACTTTCTTCTTGGCCACAACTTCATAGAAGTGGTCTTGATGCACCTTTGAGATGAATCTCTCCATCTCCCATGACTCGGAGGTGGAAGCTTTTGCCTTCCCTTTCCTCTTTCTAGAGGTTTCTCCGGCTTTAGATGCCATAAATGGTTATGGAAAAACAAAAAGCAACGCTTTTACCACACCAAACTTAGAAGGTTTGCTCGTCCTCGAGCAAAAGAAGAATAAAGAGAGTAGAGGGAGAAGAAATAAAGGAGATGGAGGAGGGTAGTGTTTCGGCCAAAGGGGTGAAGTAATGTTGAAGATGTGTGAAAATGAAGGAATGAAGATGGGTTTATATAGGAATAGGGAGAGGGTTTGGGTTCGGCCATATATGGGTGGGTTTGGGAGGGAAAGTGTTTTGAATTTGAATGGTGAGGTAGGTGGGGTTTATGATGAATGGATGTGGATTGGTGAAGGGTATTTGGGGAAGAGTATTATGAAAAGGTGTGAAGAAGAGAGAGAGTGAGTTGAGGTTGGTGGGGATCCTGTGGGGTCCACAGATCCTGAGGTGTCAAGGAAGTCTCATCCCTGCACCAATTACGCGTGCAAAACGCCCTCTGCTGCCAATTCTAGCGTTAAACGCCAGGTTGCTGCCCATTTCTGGCATTTAACGCCAACTTCTTGCCCTTTTCTGGCGTTAAACGCCAGTCTGGTGCCCATTTCTGGCGTTAAACGCCCAGAATGGTGCCAAACTGGGCGTTTAACACCCATTCTGATGCCCTTACTGGCGTTTAAATGCCAGTAGGCTTCTCCTCCAGGGTGTGCTATTTTTCATTCTATTTTTCAGTTTGTTTTTGCTTTTTCAATTGTTTTTGTGACTTCACATGATCATCAACCTATAGAAAACATAAAATAACAATGAAAAATAGAAATATAAAATAGATAAGTAAAATTGGGTTGCCTCCCAACAAGTGCTTCTTTAATGTCAGTAGCTTGACAGTGGGCTCTTATAGAGCCTCACAGATACTCAGAGCATGATGATGGCCTCTCAACACCAAACTTAAAGTTTGGTTGTGGCCTCCCAATACCAAACTTAGAGTTTAAATGTGGGGATTTTGTTTTACTCTGCATTGAGAGAAGCTTTTCATGCTTCTTCTCCATGGTTACAGAGGGAGATCCTTGAGCTTTAAACACAAGGGAGTCCTCATTCACTTGAAGGACCGATTCTCCTCTGTCAACATCAATCACAGCTTTTGCTGAGGCTATGAAGGGTCTACCAAGGATGATGGATTCATCCATACACTTCCCAGTATCTAGGATTATGAAATCAACAGGGATGTAGTGGTCTTCAACCTTTACCAAGACATCCTCTACAAGTCCATAAGCCTGTTTCCTTGAATTGTCTGCCATCTCTACTGAGATTCTTGCTTGTACCTCAATGATCCCTAGCTTCTCCATTACAGAGAGAGGCATGAGGTTTATGCTTGACCCTAGGTCACACAGAGCCTTCTCAAAGGTCATGGTGCCTATGGTACAAGGTATTGAGAACTTTCTAGGATCTTCTCTCTTTAGAGGTAATTTCTGCCTAGCCAAGTCATCCAGTTCTTTGGTGAGTAAGGGGGTTCATCCTCCCAAGTCTCATTACCAAATAGCTTGGCGTTTAGCTTCATGATTGCTCCAAGGTACTTAGCAACTTTTTCTTTGGTAACATCTTCATGCTCTTCAGAGGAAGAATACTCATCAGATCTCATGAATGGCAAAAGTAAATTCAATGGAATCTCTATGGTTTCAGTGTGAGCCTCAGATTCCCATGGTTCCTCATTAGGGAACACCTTGGAGACCAGTGGACGTCGAGTGAGGTCTTCCTCAGTGGAGATCACTGCCTCTTCCTCCTCTCCAGGTTCGGCCGTGTGGGGTATGTTGATGGCCTTGCACTCTCCTTTTGGATTCTCTTCTATATTGCTTGGAAGAGTACTAGAAGGGAGTTCAGTAACTTTCTTGCTCAGCTACCCCACTTGTGCCTCCAAATTTCTAATGGAGGACCTTGTTTCAGTCATGAAACTTTGAGTGGTTTTGATTAGATCAGAGACTACAGTTGCTAAGTCAGAGTGGCTCTGCTTAGAATTCTCTGTCTGTTGCTGAGAAGATGATGGAAAAGGTTTGCCATTGCTAAACCTATTTCTTCCACCATTATTGTTGTTGAAGCCTTGTTGAGGCCTCTATTGATCCTTCCATGAGAGGTTTGGATGATTTCTCCATGAAGGATTATAGGTGTTTTCATAGGGTTCTCCCATGTAATTCACCTCTTCCATTGCTGGGTTCTCAGGATCATAAGCTTCTTTTTCAGATGAAGCTTCTTTGGTACTGACTGTTGCTCCTTGCATTCCAGACAAACTCTGAGAAATCGTATTGACTTGTTGAGTCAATATTTTGTTCTGAGCCAATATGGAATTCAGAGTATCAATCTCAAGAACTCCTTTCTTTTGATTTGTCCCATTATTCACAGGATTCCTTTCAGAAGTGTACATGAATTGGTTATTTGCAACCATTTCAATGAGTTCTTGAGCTTCTGCAGGCGTCTTCTTCAGATGAAGAGATCCTCCAGCAGAGCTGTCCAATGACATCTTGGACAGTTCAGATAGACCATCATAGAAAATACTTATGATGCTCCATTTTGAAATCATGTCAGAAGGACACCTTCTGATCAATTGCTTATATCTTTCCCAGGCTTCATAGAGGGATTCACCTTCCTTCTGTCTGAAGGTTTGGACTTCCACTCTAAGCTTGCTCAATTTTTGAGGTGGAAAGAACTTTGCCAAGAAGGCATTGACTAGCTTTTCCCAAGAGTTCAGGCTTTCTTTAGGTTGTGAATCCAACCATGTTCTAGCTCTATCTCTTATAGAAAAGAGAAAAAGCATAAGTCTATAGACCTCGGGATCAACCCCATTAGTCTTGACAGTGTCACAGATTTGCAAGAATTCAGCTAAGAACTGATGAGGATCTTCCAATGGGAATCCATGAAACTTGCAATTCTGTTGCATTAGAGAAACTAATTGAGGCTTAAGCTCAAAGTTGTTTGCTCCAATGGCAGGGATAGAGATGCTTCTCCCATAGCAGTTAGAAGTAGGTGCAGTAAAGTCACCAAGCACCTTCCTTGCGTTGTTGGCATTGTTGTTGTTTTCGACTGCCAAGGCTTCTTCTTGTTTGAAAAGTTCTGTTAGGTCCTCTGTAGAGAGTTATACTTTAGCTTCTTTTAGCTTTCTCTTCAAGGTCCTTTCAGGTTCAGGATCAGCTTCAACAAGAATGCCTTTGTCTTTGCTCCTGCTCATATAAAAATAGAAGAGAAGAAAATATGGAATCCTCTATGTCACAGTATAGAGATTCCTTGAGGTGTCAGAGGTAAAGAAGAATAGAAGGAGAAGGTAGAGAAGAAAGAATTCGAACTTATCAAGAGGGATAGAGTTCGAATTATACATTGAGGAGGAGTGTCAGTCCTTTAAATAGAAGGATGTGAGAAGAGGGGAAGAATTTTTGAAAATAAAGTAAAAAGATTTTGAAATAATTGAAAGAAATTTTGAAAATTTAGTAAATGTTTTTCGAAAACTAAGATTGGGAAAGAAATTAAGTGATTTTTGGAAAAGATTTTGAAATTAGAAATCAAAAAGATATGATTGAAACTTAATTTTGAAAAAGATGTGATTGAAAAGACATGATTGAGAAGATATGATTGAAAATCAAATTAAAAAGAGAAAGTTGTAAACTTAAAGTTGATTACTTGACTAACAAGAAACTAGAAGATATGATTCTAGAATTAAAACTTTTGATCCTTTCTTAATAAGCAAGTAACAACTTGAAAATTTTGAATTAAATCACTAATTGTAGCAAGGATTTTCGAAAATAGTAATAAATAAAAAAATTGAAAAGAAATTGATTTTGAAAAGATATGATTGAAAAGATATGATTTGAAAAAAAATTAATTTTGAAAAATTATGAAAATTTGAAAAAGATTTGAATTAAAAACAAAATCTTCCCTCTAGTGTCCTCCTGGCGTTAAATGCCCAGAATGGCATCCATTCTGGCGTTTAACGCCCAAAATGCTACCTTTTTGGGCGTTTAACGCCCAGCCAGGTACCCTGGCTGGCGTTTAAACACCAGTTTTCCTTCTTCACTGGGCGTTTTGAACGCCCAGCTTTTTCTGTGTAATTCCTCTGCTGAATGTTCTGAATCTTCAATTCTCTGTGTTATTCACTTGAAAAGACACAATTTTAAAATTTTTTGAATTTTTAATGATGAGAAACAATAATAAAAAAAAGCAACTAAGATCAAATAAACAATGCATGCAAGACACCAAACTCAGAAGTTTGTATACTAAGGACTATAACAATTTAAAAATGCATGTAAGAAACAACAAAAGACACAAAATAAGAGGAATTAAAGATCAGAGCTATGGAATCATCAAGAACAGCTTGAAGATCAATGAAGAACATATTACATATATTCGAAAAAAATGCAAGAAGAAGAAAGACATGCAATTGACACCAAACTTAAAAGTTGACACTAAGATACATAAAATATTTTTGATTTAATTAACTAAAATAATTTTTTTGTGATTTTTCGAAAATTATATGGAAAGGAAAATAAAGGGATTCAAAATTTTTAATGAGAATTCCAAGAATCATTACAATGTTAGTCTAAAACTCCGGTCCAGGAATTAGACATGGCTTACTAACCAGCCAAGCTTTCAGTGAAAGCTTCGGTCCAAAACACTAGACATGGTCAATGGCCAGCCAAGCTTTAGCAGATCATTACTTTCAACAGTAAGATTGATAGAAATCAACAAGCTCTTGTGATGATAAGTTGAAACCTCGGTCCAAAAGATTAGACATGGCTTCACAGCCAGCCAGACTTCAACAAATCATCATGAAACTCTAGAATTCATTCTTAAAAACTTTGAAGAACAGAATAGAAATTTTTTTTTTTGTATATTTGAAAATTTTTTAGAAAATAAGAAGTAAAAAGCTTAAACATAAAATAAAATTACCTAATCTAAGCAACAAGATGAACCGTCAGTTGTCCAAACTCGAACAATCCCCGGCAACGGCGCCAAAAACTTTGTGCACGAAATTGTGATCATCAACGGCGCCAACAGCTTGGTACGCACAATTGTAATCTCAACTCTTTGTCACAACTCCGCACAACTAACCAGCAAGTGCACTGGGTCGTCCAAGTAATAAACCTTACGTGAGTAAGGGTCGATCCCACGGAGATTGTCGGCTTGAAGCAAGCTATGGTCATCTTGTAAATCTCAGTCAGGCGGATTCAAATGGTTATGGAGAATTGATAAATAAAAGATGAATAAAAACATAAAATAAGATAGAGATACTTATGTAATTCATTGTTGAGAATTTCATATAAGCGTATGTAGATGCTTTGTTCCTTCTGAACCTTTGCTTTCCTATTGCCTTCTTCCAATCATTCATACTCCTTTCCATGGCAAGCTTTATGTTGGGCATCACCGTTGTCAATGGCTACTTTCCGTCCTTGATGTGTGGAAAACGATCCAACATAAAACTCACCGTCAAGTGTATCGGGTCGCATCAAGTAATAATAACTCACGTGAGTGAGGTCGATCCCACAGGGATTGAATGATTGAGCAATTTTAGTTTAGTGATTGATTTAGTCAAGCTAATCGAGTGTTGGTTGGGTGATTTGTGATTGCAGAAGCTAAATTGCATGAATTGTAAATGGGGATGGGAGATTTGCAGGGAATTAAAGAGAACAGAAAATAAAAGTGCTGAATCTTAAAGAACAAGAAATTAAATGGCAGAAACGTAGAACGCAAGAAATGTAAATTGCAGAATCTTAGAGTGCAAGAAATGTAAATGGCTTGAATGGTAAATGGGTCAGGGGTGTGGGATTGCAATAATTAAACAAAAGAACAGTAAATCTCAACACATGGAAGAGTAGAAGATGACTTGAATTGAACCGGATATAGAATGGAAACGTAAATGAACTTGAAAAGCATTCAACAGAGAAAATAAAATGATGGTTCCAGATCTCAGGACCCAAGAGACTAGATAACCAAGTCTAGATCTCAATGCCTTCCTAGATCCAAATTTAGAATTCAATTGCAAGAAAAGTAAAGATCAAGCAGTAGAAGAAGCAAAACCAAATTCAATTTCCAAAAATTGCAGTAAAGTGAGACAGAGAGATCTCAAGGTGAGATTAAGACAGAATTTCCTCAAATCTCAACACCCAAGATTCAAGACAAGTGTAAATGAAATTTAAAACAAGAAAACTAAGAGGAAGAGAATTCAATTCCCCTTCCCCAAGACTCAGAATCTCAAAATAACTTCTAACCAAAAGCTCTCCAAAATTACTCCGCAAAACTAAAAGGAAAAGCTCCCCAAAAACTTAAATTCTAAGCTATTTATACACTCTCTTCAAATGATCTTCAAGCCTTGAATTGGGCCCTTGCTCTTGATGGAATTGGGTTAACAAAAGCCTCTGTTGATTGCTCTTGGAGTTGGAAAGAAACCCACTTGTGAACCGGGCCATGAACCATTTAAGCCTGAGTCAAAGTTTGAGGCAAACTTTGACTCAAGCTTTTTTTAGCAACTGGCCTTCCGTGCTGTCATCCACGTTTGGCTCAAAGTTTGAGGTCAAACTTGAGCTCAAACGTGGCTCCTCCCTTGCATCTCTTTTGGCCAACGTTTGGCCCAACATTTGAGGCAAACGTTGGCGCAAACGTGGCTCAATTAAACCTTCAATCAGGGACTCTTCTTCATGCTAAAATGGCGCCAACGTTTGACCTCAAGTTTGAGGCAAACGTTGGCACAAGCTTTTTGTCCTCCTGGGTGAAATTCTTCAAGCCAACATTTGACCTCAAGTTTGAGGCAAACGTTGGCGCAAGCTTTTTGCTTCCCTGGGTGAGATTTTTGCAAGCCAACGTTTGACCTCAAGTTTGAGGCAAACGTTGGCGCAAGCTTTTGGCCTCCCTTGGTGATGTTTTTGCCTTTCCTCACGTTTGAGCTTAAGTTTGAGGCAAACTTTAGCTCAAACGTGAGTCCTCCTTCTTGCCATTGCCATCTTCTTTTCTTCAACCTTCTTCAAAGCTTTTTCACCTATCATCAATCAATCAAAAGTATCAAATCTATGCTCAAAATCATGAGGTTGTTTCTCTTTCATAATATATGGTAATTATAGCACAAAATCTCATGAAAATGCATCAATTTATCCATGGTTGGTTGAATCAAAGGAAACATGAAATCCTACCCAATTGGCTTACTTATGGCTCAAGAAAGTGTATAAAATCAATTGAAAACAAAAGAAAAAGACTAGTGAAACTAGGCTAAGATGACTTGTCATCACAACACCAAACTTAAAACTTGCTTGTCCCTAAGAAAGTAAAGAATTATGCTCAAAGGTTTTTTCAATTAGAATGGATTTGAAGAATTACATGTACTATCCTGTGAGTGAAGTGATTAAGTGACAGTGGGGTGAACTCTAATTTATATGCTCATGCAAGGGCTTCAGTGCTTACTAGTCCCTACATCTTGGGAGTCTTAGGTCTTAGAACTTTCACCCAAATAATATCATGGAGATCTCTCTATAGGTAATCACCTTGAAGCAGCTTATAGTTTCTGTGCTTTGGGCTTGACTCTAAGTGTCATGTCTCAAAGCGGCTCTTTAGATAAGCTTTCAATCAATACTCCTAAACTAGTTGGTTTTAAGGTATTAGGTGTTAAAGCACCCCTAAGGATTTACTTGCTCAAGCCTCTCTCTTTGACACAATTCGACCACAAGCATTTACTAGGATAACAACTCTTTGAGTTTTTGTTTCTTTCTTCTTTTCTGCCTAGTAATTGATGCTCAGAGTCTTGGGCCATGTTCTCTTTGTTTTTATATCTTCTTTTTTTTCTTTTGTTTGCTGCTTCTTGGATCAATAAATGTTTGAAAATCTCCACAATACTTCTTTGAACTCTATGTTCTGCCTATGAGCTCCCATGCAAGTTTTCATAAGCATGCAACCTCAATGCATAATCACACAACCAGAACCACCACTTCTCCTAATCTTTTGCTTGCCTCAAAATTGTTTAATTCCTCAATCCTTCTTTTCAAAGAATTATCATGTGGTGCCCTTTTTTGAACTCTTGAGTGCATGCAAGTTTGAAAAGTGTAGTGTTGTGAATAATCAAGAAATCTTAATTATTGAATTACAGAACAACTATACTATGCAGACAGGCAGGGGTATTATATCACTTGCAATCATAGCAGAGTCTAATGTAAAATAATCACTTATCAATACAACCTTTTGGAGTTTACCTGCTTTCTTCCTTCTCATCATCATCATTGTTCGTCTTCACATTCCTTTTTCATCTCTTTGATTGATGATGCTTAATTTTTCCAAAAGCATGTATGATGCTCTGCAGTGATATTGGAAGTTGCTTGTTCCCCAAGCACTTAAAAAAAATGGTTAGCATGCATGATTTATTTGTGGGCCTTTGAACTTACTTTGGTGTGGGAACACTAAACTTAGTACCTTGCCAATGGTTCTCATGCATCAAATTAACCATATGCGGAACTCTTTTTCTTTGCTAAAGGCAATAAGACTAAAAAAAAAAAAAAACTAGAAAACGGACATTGGTTAAGTAGTTTCTCTGCTTGCTTGGATCTAGCAACCATTTATGCAAAAGGTGAGAATGTGTTTTTAAAAGAGATTTTTGGTGGAACACCAAACTTAGCATTCTTCATTCTCCCTTAAATTGTTTTGGTGTGCAACACCAAACTTAGCTCCTCACAATATAGAGAAAGTTACTTAGCCTTTTTATTAAATAGAAAGAAAACTACCTCAGGTTGGGTTGCCTCCCAACAAGCACTTCTTTATTGTCACTAGCTTGACATCTTCCATTCTTTGATCATGGAGGTTGAAAATCCTATTGCCTTTGATTCTCTCCTCTCACTATGGACTTCCTTCCGGTCTCCTCCATTTCTTGGTGCCCTTCTTCAGAAATTCCAGAGGTGGAGAACTCTCTCCTGGTTCATGTCATACAACCAAAATAGCAAAGATACCCAGAGCACTCTGTAGCTTGAGTGCAGTGGGAGTTAGTAGAGACAAAGTCTCAAACAGTTAGTGTGCAAGTTAGAAATAAAGAAAATGAACAAAAATAAAGAAAAAGTGCTTAATCTAGATCTCCACTTCACTTAATCATTATCAATCTAATTCAATCCCCAGCAACGGCGCCAAAAACTTAATGTGTGGAAAACGATCCAACACAAAACTCATCGGCAAGTGTACCGGCTCGCATCAAGTAATAATAACTCACGTGAGTGAGGTCGATCCCACAGGGATTGAAGTATTGAGCAATTTTAGTTTAGTGATTGATTTAGTCAAGCTAATCGAGTGTTGGTTGGGTGATTTGTGATTGCAGAAGCTAAATTGCATGAATTGTAAATGGGGATGGGAGATTTGCAGGGAATTAAAGAGAACAGAAAATAAAAGTGCTGAATCTTAAAGAACAAGAAATTAAATGGCAGAAACATAGAATGCAAGAAATGTAAATTGCAGAATCTTAGAGTGCAAGAAATGTAAATGGGTCAGGGGTGTGGGATTGCAAGAATTAAACAAAAGAACAGTAAATCTCAACACATGGAAGAGTAGAAGATGACTTGAATTGAACCGGATCTAGAATGGAAACGTAAATGAACTTGAAAAGCATTCAACAGAGAAAATAAAATGATGGTTCCAGATCTCAGGACCCAAGAGACTAGATAACCAAGTCTAGATCTCAATGCCTTCCTAGATCCAAATTTAGAATTTAATTGCAAGAAAAGTAAAGATCAAGCAGTAGAAGAAGCAAAACCAAATTCAATTTCCAAAAATTGCAGTAAAGTGAGACAGAGATATCTCAAGGTGAGATTTAGACAGAATTTCCTCAATTCTCAACACCCAAGATTCAAGACAAGTGTAAATGAAATTTAAAACAAGAAAACTAAGAGGAAGAGAATTCAATTCCCCTTCCCCAAGACTCAGAATCTCAAAATAACTTCTAACCAAAAGCTCTCCAAAATTACTCCGCAAAACTAAAAGGAAAAGCTCCCCGAAAACTTAAATTCTAAGCTATTTATACACTCTCTTCAAATGATCTTCAAGCCTTGAATTGGGCCCTTGCTCTTGATGGAATTGGGTTGACAAAAGCCTCTATTGATTGCTCTTGGAGTTGGAAAGAAACCCACTTGTGAACCGGGCCATGAACCATTTAAGCTTGAGTCAAAGTTTGAGGCAAACTTTGACTCAAGCTTTTTTTAGCAGCTGGCCTTCCGTGCTGTCATCCACGTTTGGCTCAAAGTTTGAGGTCAAACTTGAGCTCAAACGTGGCTCGTTCCTTGCATCTGTTTTGGCCAACGTTTGGCCCAACGTTTGAGGCAAACGTTGGCGCAAACGTGGCTCAATTAAACCTTCAATCAGGGACTCTTCTTCATGCTAAAATGGCGCCAACGTTTGATCTCAAGTTTGAGAGAAACGTTAGCGCAAGCTTTTTTTCTTCCTGGGTGAAATTCTTCAAGCCAACATTTGACCTCAAGTTTGAGGCAAACGTTGGCGCAAGCTTTTTGCTTCTCTGGGTGAGATTTTTGCAAGCCAACGTTTGACCTCAAGTTTGAGGCAAACGTTGGCGCAAGCTTTTGGCCTCCCTGGATGATGTTTTTGCCTTTCCTCACGTTTGAGCTTAAGTTTGAGGCAAACTTTAGCTCAAACGTGAGTCCTCCTTCTTGCCATTGCCATCTTCTTTTCTTCAACCTTCTTCAAAGCTTTTTCACCTATCATCAATCAATCAAAAGTATCAAAGCTATGCTCAAAATCATGAGGTTGTTTCTCTTTCATAATATATGACAATTATAGCACAAAATCTCATGAAAATGTATCAATTTATCCATGGTTGATTGAATCAAAGGAAACATGAAATTCTACCCAATTGGCTTACTTATGGCTCAAGAAAGTGTATAAAATCAATTGAAAACAAAAGAAAAAGACTAGTGAAACTAGGCTAAGATGACTTGTCATCAGTCCTCTTAGTGAAAATGTTCCAAATGCGCTGTCACCTCACGGCTAATCAGTTGTTGGTTCTCGATCATGTTGGAATAGGATCCATTGATCCTTTTGCGTCTGTCACACGCCCAACACTCGCGAGTTTGAAGCTCGTCACAGTCATCCCTTCCCAGATCCTACTCAGAATACCACAGACAAGGTTTAGTCTTTCCGGATCTCAAGAATGACCAATGATTCTAGCCTATACCATGAAGGTTCTAATCTTAGATTAGAAACCCAAGAGATACACATTCAAGCTTTTGCAAGTAGAACAGAGGTGGTTGTCAGGCACGTGTTCATAGGTGAGAATGACGATGAGTATCACGGATCATCACATTCATCAGGTTGAAGAACGGGTGTATATCTTAGAGAAGAAGTAGGCGTGAATTGAATAGAAAAATAATAGTACTTTGCATTAACTCATGAGGAACAGCAGAGCTCCATACCTTAATCTATGCTGTGTAGAAACTCTACCGTTGAAAATACATAAGAACAAAAGGTCTAGGCATGGCCGAATGGCCAGCCTCCCAAAGCGTGAAAAGGTCTATCAAAGTATGATCAAGTGTGTAAATCTATGAAAATACAATAGCAAAAGGTCCTATTTATAGAAAACTAGTAACCTAGGGTTTACAGAAATGAGTAAATGGTGCAGAATCCACTTTCGGGCCCACTTGGTGTGTGCTTGGGCTGAGCATTGAAGCTTTCACGTGTAGAGGATTTTCTTGGAGTTAAACACCAGCTTTTGTGCCAGTTTGGGCGTTTAACTCCATCTTTTATACCAGTTTTGGCGTTTTAATGCCAGAATTTCTATGCTAACTTTGAACGCCGGTTTGGGCCATCAAATCTTGAAAAAAGTATGGATTATTATATATTGCTGGAAAGCCCAGGATGTATACTTTCCAACGCAATTGAGAGTGCGCCAATTGGGCTTCTGTAGATCCAGAAAATCCACTTTGAGTGCAGGGAGGTCAGAATCCAACAGCATCTGCAATCCTTTTTTAGCCTCTGAATCATATTTTTGCTCAGGTCCCTCACTTTCAGCCAGAAAATACCTGAAATCACAGAAAAACATACAAACTCATAGTAAAGTCCAGAAATGTGATTTTTATTTAAAAACTAATAAAAACATAATAAAAACTAACTAAAATATACTAAAAATATTCTAAAAATAATGCCAAAAAGCGTATAGATTATCCGCTCATCACACACATAGCTAAGCAAGACTTGAGTGTCAATCATGTGGTTGAGACATGAATCAAGGAGTTTGCGAAATCGTTCCCAATATTCATATAAAGTTTCCATCTCGCCTTGTACAATACATGAGATCTCCTTCCTTAGCTTGTCCGTCATTTCCACGGGCATGAATTTATCAAGGAATTCTCTTCTAAGCAAGTCCCAATCGGACACAACATCACTAGGTAAGGTATATAACCACTTCATCCGATCCTTCCCACCTAGTAGTCGAGCATACACCTTGAAAGTCCTTGAGGTGTCTAATTGGATCTTGTCCGGGAAGTCCATGGAACTTTGGTAAGAGATTTATGAGAGTGGTCTTGAGTTCAAAGTTTGCATTCAAGTTGGGATGAAGCACATGTAGAGGTTGGAGAACAAAATCCGGTGCACCCGCTTCCTTGAGAGTAACTCTCCTTGGAGCGGCCATGTTGTCAAAACCTAGATCAAAAGAAGAACTATTAGTAGTATCAACGGAAGAGTAATTAGTGCCTTCGTCGGATGACGATGATATGGTTGGTGAATTGGTAAAAACCTTTTCACCTTCCTCAAAGGCTAACCGCCTCCGAGCTTTCCTAATATGAAGTGATGAGTGGATAATTTATACGCTTTTTGGCATTGTTTTTACATAGTTTTTAGTATGATTTAGTTAGTTTTTAATATAATTTTATTAATTTTTAAATAAAATACACATTTCTGGAATTTATTAGGAGTTTGTGTATTTTTCTGAGATTTCAGATAATTTCTGGCTGAAATTGAGGGACTTGAGCAAAAATCTTATTCAGAGGCTGAAGAAGGACTGTAGATGTTGTTGGATTCTGACCTCCCTGCACTCGAAGTGGATTTTTTGGAGCTACAGAAACCCAATTGGCACGCTCTCAATTGCGTTGGAAAGTAGACATCCAGGGCTTTCCAGAAATATATAATAGTTCATACTTTGCCCGAGTTTTGACGATGCAAACTGGCGTTCAAACGCCAACTTTCTGCCCTATTCTGGAGTTAAACGCCAGAAACAGGTTGCAAATCAGAGTTAAACGCCAGAAACAGGCTAAAACCTGGCGTTTAACTCCAAAAAGAGTCTCTACACATGAAAACTCAATGCTCAGCCCAAGCACACACCAAGTGGGCCCGGAAGTGGATTTCTACATCATTTACTTATCTTATGTAACCCTAGCTACTAGTTTAGTACAAAAATTACTTTTAGTGATTTATTTTAAATCTTTTGATCATCCTTGATCAGGGATCGGTCTTTTTCCCTATTTTTGAATTCATATGCCATTTGGGGAGGCTGGCCATTCGGCCATGCCTAGACCTTGTTCTTATGTATTTTCAACGGTAGAGTTTCTACACACCATAGATTATAGTGTGGAGCTCTGCTGTTCCTCCTGAATTAATGCAAAGTACTATTGTTTTTCTATTCAACTCAAGCCTATTTCTTCTCTAAGATATTCATTCGCACATAAGAACATGATGAATGTGATGATTATGTGATGCTCATCATCATTCTCACTTATGAACGTGTGCCTGACAAACACTTCCGTTCTACATGAAAGCAAGCTTGAACGCATATCTCTTAGCCTTCTGATTTACGATCAGAGTCTTCGTGGTATAGGCTAGAATTATTGGCGGCCATTCTTAAGATCCAGAAAGTCTAAACCTTGTCTGTGGTATTCCGAGTAGGATATGGGAAGGGATGGCTGTGACGAGCTTCAAACTCGCGAGTGCTGGGCGTAGTGACAGACGCAAAAGGATCACTGGATCCTATTCCAGCATGATCAAGAACCGACAGATGATTAGCCATCCCGTGACAGTGCATTTGGACCATTTTCACTGAGAGGACGGGATGTAGCCATTGACAACGGTGATGCCTAACATACAGCTTGCCATGAAAAGGAGTACGAGTGATGGGATGAAAGTAGTAGGAAAGCAGAGGTTCAGAAGGAACAAAATCATCTCCATACGCTTATCTAAAACTCTCACCAATGAATTGCATAAGTATCTCTATCCTATTTTATATTTTATTTATATTTTAATTATCAAATCTCCATAACCATTTGAATCCGCCTGACTGAGATTTACAAGATGACCATAGCTTGCTTCAAGCCGACAATCTCCGTGGGATCGACCCTTACTCACGTAAGGTTTATTACTTAGACGACCCAATGCACTTGCTGGTTAGTTGTGCGAAGTTGTGAAGAAAAACTAAGATTATGAACGTGCATATTAAGTTTTTGGCGTCGTTACCAAGGAATGAACAATCACGATTCCGTGCACCAAGTTTCTGGCGCCGTTGCCGGGGATTGTTCGAGTTTGGACAACTGACGGTTCATCTTGTTGCTCAGATTAGGTAATTTTATTTTAATTTTAAGTTTTTGTTTTTATTCTTTTTATTTTCGAAAATTTACAAAAAAAATTAATAAAATCATAAAACCAAAAAGAATTTTGTGTTTCTTGTTTGAGTCTTGTGTCAAATTTTAAGTTTGGAGTCAATTGCATATTTTTAATTTGCACTAAAATTTTGGAAAAATTCATGCATAATGTCCTTCATGATCTTCAAGTTGTTTTTGATGATCTTCTTTGTTTGATCTTTGCATTTTCTTGTTTTGTATCTTTTCTTATTTTTCATATGCATTTTCAGTTTGTTAGTGTCTAAAGTTTGAAAATTTCTAAGTTTGGTGTCTTGCATGTTTTTCTTTTCTTAAAAAAATTTTTCAAAAATAAATTCTTGGTGTTCATCTTGACATTCAAAGTGTTTTTGGTGTTCATCTTGACATTCAAAGTGTTCTTGCATGCATCATGTGTTTTGATTCATAATTTTCATGTTTTGAGTCATTTTGTTGTTTTTCTCTCTCTTCATTAAAAATTCAAAAATCAAAAAATATCTTTCCCTTATTCTTCTCATAAACTTTGAAAATTTGAGTTGACTTTTCAAAAATTTTTCAAAATTTAGTTCTTTCTTATGAGTCAAATCAAATTTTCAACTTAAAAATTCTATCCTTTTCAAATCTTTTTCATTTTTTCCTTCATATTTTCGAAAAGTTCAAATTGATTTTCAAAAATCTTTTTCTTATTTTGTTTCATAATTTCAAAATCTTTACTAACAATTAATGTGATTGATTCAAAAATTTTAAAGATTGTTACTTGCCTATTAAGAAAGGTTCAATCTTTAAATTTTAGAATCATATCTTTTTGTTTCTTGTTAGTCAAGTAATCAACTTTAATGTTCAAAATCAAATCTTTTTAATTTCCTTTTCAAATCTTTTTCAAATTAAATTTTCAATCATATCTTTCAATCATATCTTTTTCAAAACTTAATTTCAAGATCTTTTCTAACTTCTTATCTTTTCAAATTTGATTTTCAAATCTTTTTCAATTAACTACTTGAATTTTTTATTCTAAAAGTTTTCTATTTCAATCATATCTTTTTCAAAACCACCTAACTAATTTTCCCTCTCTAATTTTCGAAAACTCTTCTCCACTTTTTCAAAATTCCCTTTTAATTAACTATTTGTTTTAAATTCTAATTTAATTTAATTTTATTTTTTTTAATTTCGAATTATAACTAATAGTCAAAATAAAAACAAAAATTTTTTATTTATTTTATTCAATTTTCGAATTCTTTCTCCTCTCATCTCTTTCTATTTATTTAATTATCTACTAACACCCCTCTGCCATTCAAAAATTCGAAGCCATTCTTCTCCTCTGTGTTTGAATTCTTATCTTCTCCTTCTTCTATTCTTCTCTTCTACTCATATAAAGGAATCTCTATACTGTGACATAGAGGATTCCATATTTTCTTTTTTGTTCTCTTCTTTTTCATATGAGCAGGAACAAGGATAAGAACATTCTTGTTGAAGCTGACCCTGAACCTGAAAGGACTCTGAAGAGGAAACTAGGAGAAGCTAAAGCACAACCCTCTGGAGAGGACCTGACAGAAATTTTCGAAAAATAAGGAGACATGGTCGAACCTAATAACAATGGTGGAGATGCAAGGAAGATGCTTGGTGACTTTATTGTACCTTCTTCTAACTTCTATGGAAGAAGCATCTCAATTCCTGCAATTGGAGCAAACAATTTTGAGCGTAAGCCTCAATTGGTTTCTCTAATGCAGCAGAATTGCAAGTTTCATGGACTTCCAATGGAAGATCCTCATCAGTTTTTAGCTGAATTCTTGCAAATCTCTGACACTGTCAAGACCAATGGAGTTGATCTTGAGGTCTACAGGCATATGCTTTTCCCTTTTGCTGTAAGAGACAGAGCTAGAACATGGTTGGATTCACAACCTAAGGATAGCCTGAACTCTTGGGATAAGCTGGTCAGTGCTTTCCTGGCCAAATTCTTTCCTCAAAAGATGAGCAAGCTTAGAGTGGAAATCCAAACCTTCAGAAAAAAGGAAGGAGAATCCCTCTATGAAGCTTGAGAAAGATACAAGCAACTGATCAAAAGGTGTCCTACTAACATGCTTCCAGAATGAAGCATCATAAGTATATTCTATGATGGTCTGTCTGAGTTGTCAAAAATGTCATTGGACCATTCTGCAGGAGGATCTCTTCACGTGAAAACCCTTGCTGAAGCTCAGGAACTCATTGAAATGGTTGCAAATAACCAGTTCATGTACACCTCTGAGAGGAATCCTGTGAACAATGGGACGCCTCAGAAGAAGGGAGTTCTTGAAATTGATACTCTGAATGCCATATTAGCTCAGAACAAAATATTAACTCAATAAGTCAATATGATTTCTCAGAGTCTGAATTGATTGCAAGCTGCATCCAACAGTACTAAAGAAGCATCTTCTGAAGAAGAAGCTTATGATCCTGAGAACCCTGCAATATCAGAGGTGAATTACATGGGAGAACCCTATGGAAACACCTATAATCCTTCATGGAAAAATCATCCTAATCTCTCATGGAAGGATCAACAGAAACCTCAACAAGGCTTCAATAATAATGGTGGAAGAAATAGGTTTAGCAATAGCAAGCCTTTTCCATCATCTTCTCAGCAACAGACAAAGAATTCTTAACAGAGCCATTCTGGCCTGGCAACCATAGTCTCTGATCTATCCAAGATCACACTAACTTTCATGAATGAAACAAGGTCCTCCATTAGAAATTTGGAGGTACAGGTGGGTCAGCTGAGTAAGAAGATTACTGAAACTGCTCCCAGTTGATGCACGAAAAACTTGTCTCGTGACAAATTTCCCTTCGGCAAGTGTACCGAATTTTTTGTCAAGTAAAACTCACAATAGAGTGAGGTCGAATCCCACAGAGATTAATGGATTAAGCAATCAATGGTTAATTGATTATCCTAGTTAGACGAATCAGATTGGAGAGTGATAAGTAACAAGGAAATGTAAATGGCAGAAAAGTAAAGAAAGCAATAAAGTGCAGAAAAATAAAATGGCAAGAAAAGTAAATGTAAGAACTAAAAATAAAATGAACATTGGGATCAAGAGATATTGCAATCCTCCGGATCAAGTTTATTCTCATCTCTTCCTCAATCAATGCATTCATTGATCTCCTTGGCAATCTTAATTGATCGAATTCCAATTCCTTGGAATTCAATCTCTCAAATCTTGATCAATAGCCAATTCCTTGGTCAATTGCTCATGAGAAGAGATGAAGTATGGTCACTGATTATACCACATGCATTTCCCAAATCAATTGTTGGTAGGATTATAGTCACATATCCTTCCAAACCCAATTTGGTCCAGCATGAGAAAGCATTTCTAGGATGATCTCTTCATTCCTCTTTCAAGGTTCAGAAGAGATCCAAGTATGAATAGCTTCTTTTCCAAGATAACTACCCAATTGGATGAAGATCGAAAGCTTTCAAGCAAAATCAAGAAAAAAGATAGAAGAAGAAGAATAAGAACTACACTTAATCTATTGAATCACAATAGAGCTCTCTAACCCAATGAAAAGAGTTAGTTGATCATTGCTCTACCAAAATAGAAAAGAAAGAAAGTGCAAAAAAGTAAAGATGAAGATTAAAACTAAAAATAAAACTTCAAAATTCATAAATGAAAAGTACAAGAAAAGAAAGAGAAGGAAAAGTGTGTGAGGGGAGGGAGTCCGAAGACCCCTCTTTAATCCCCCCATTCCAGAATGCATTCAATGTAAAGACTAAGGTCTTTATATAGGCTGTCCTAAATTACAAAATAAAATTAAAAGCAAATTACATTTAAATGAAAATTCCTATTCTGGATGCTTCTTGTGGTCTTGCTTGGTTGACAATTATGGGCTTGCTGGCTTGAGCTTTGAAGTGGACTTGAGAGAGAAGTGAGTCAAGTTGAGGTCCAGGTGCTAAAGTTAGTGCTAAAGTTAGCCACACTAACGCTACAAGTGCGGCGTTAGTGCTAAATTTATTGTGGCTAACATTGCACTTGCTGCGCAGCTGGTATTTTTGGGGCTTAAAAGATGCCTCTTGTTTGTGCTCCAATTTCATGCCCACTATAGAGTATTATATATCGTTGGAAAGCTCTGAATGTTAGCTTTCTAATGCAACTAGAATCACCTTAATTGGACCTCTGTAGCTCAAGTTATGCTCCTTTGAAGTGGACATGGTTGCTGGCATAGTTGCTAGAGTTACTGGAAAACTTGAGTGCCAATAACGCTAGCGATCAGGGCTTCATTATTGCCAGTTTCTGAAGCTCAAACTTAGTGTCCACCCCATACTATTATATATTGTTGGAAATACCTGGATGTCTACTTTCCAATGTCTTTGGAAGCGCATCATTTGGAGCTCTACAACTCGAGTTACACTTCTTGGAAGGTGAAGAGGTCAGCTGGCCTTACTACAGGTTGATACCATGTTCATCTTTGCACCTTCAGGGCAGGTTTTCTCCCTCAAATTTAGTGTCCACCGTGTAGTGCCATATATGCTTGGAAAGCTCTAGAATCCTACTTTTCAATGCCACTAGAATCACCTCATTTGGAGTTTTGTGGCTCAAGTTGTTCTTGTTTGAAGAAGGCACGGTCAGACTGCCAGGTGGGACTTTTGCCCACGTTAACTACCACGTTAATCTAGTTAACGTGGAAGCTAACGTGGGTCTTTTTGTTTCACAAACGTTAGTGGAGATCACCTTTTCCACTAATGTTGGTATCTCCCTTTCTTTCCACGTTATTTCCCACGTTAATCTAACTAACGTGGAGACTAACGTGGGTCTTCTAGCCTTCGCAAACGTTAGTGGCACTCTCTTTTTCCACTAACGTTGGCATATACCCCTTTCGCAAGCGTTATTGGGGCTCACCTTCCCCATTAATGTTTCTTGGTGCCTTTTGTCCCTACGTTAGAGTTCACGTTAGTGTAGCTAACGTGACTCTTAACGTGGGTCTTCCTTGCTATCGTTCCATGCTCTCCTTCTTCAAAGTTAATGCCATTAACTTTTCTCACTAACGTTGGGGCTTTCCTTCCTTCCACGTTAGTGTAACTAATGTAGCCACTAACGTGGCTTCTTCTCTTCTTCTTTTGGCCTGAAATCAATCAAACAAAGTGCATCAAAGTCTTGCTCTCAATCATGGGATCATGCATCATCCAATTTATCATATAATTCATGCAAAATTCTCATGAAATCATTCAAAGTACACAATGTATGCTTGAATCAAGATGTAAGTGAATATCTACCCAAAACTAGCTTATTTTCCAAGAAAATGCATGAAACTACCTTAAAAATAGTAAAGAAAAGGTTAGTGAAACTGGCCAAAATATCCTGGCATCACCAGTACTCTCCCAAGCAATACAGAAGAAAATCCCAAGACAGAGTGCAAGGGCATAACCTTACTCGGTGTGGCCAAATGCCCAGAGGAAGAGGAGGACATGAATCCCAGTGAGGAAGACCTCTTGAGACGTCCTCTGGACAGAAAGGAGTTCTCTTTTGAGGAACCAAAGGAATCTGAGGCTCATACAGAGACACTAGAGATTCCATTAGACCTCCTTCTGTCATTCATGAGCTCTGATGAATACTCTTCCTCTGAAGAGGATGAAGACACCATTGCAGAGTAAGTTGCTAAGTATCTAGGAGTAATCATGAAGTTGAATTCCAGTTTATTTGGTAATGAGACTTGGGAGGATGAACCCCCCTTGCTCACCAATGAACTGAGTGCACTAATGAGGCAGACATTGCCTCAGAAGAAACCAGATCCTGAACAGTTCTTCATACCTTGTACCATAGGCACCATGACCTTTGCGAAAGCTCTGTGTGACCTTGGGTCAGGGATAAACCTCATGCCACTCTCTGTAATGGAGAAACAGGGAATCTTTGGGGTACAAGCTGCAAGAATCTCATTAGAGATGGCAGATAAATCAATGAAACAGGCTTATGGACTAGTAGAGGACGTGTTAGTAAAGGTTGAAGGCCTTTACATCCCTGCTGATTTCATAATCCTAGACACTGGGAAGGATGAGGATGAATCCATCATCCTTGGCAGACCCTTCCTAGCCACAGCAAAAGCTGTGATTGATGTTGACAGAGGAGAGTTGGTCCTTCAGTTGAATGGGGGCTACCTTGTATTTAAGACTCAAGGTTCTCCTTCTGTAACCATGGAGAGGAAGCATGAAAAGCTTCTTTCAATACAGAGTCAAACAAAACCCCCACATTCAAACTCTAAGTTTGGTGTTGGGAGGCCACAATCAAACTCTAAGTTTGGTGTTAGAGGCCCCAACATTGCTCTGATTTTCTATGAGGCTCCATGAGAGCCCACTGTCAAGCTATTGACATTAAAGAAGTGCTTGTTGGGAGGTAACCCAATGTTATTTAATTATATCTATTTATTTTCCATTTCTATTTTATGTTTTCTTTAGGTTGATGATCATGTGAAGTCACAAAAACTACTAAAAAATCAAAAATAGAATGAAAAACAGTATTAAAAACAGCTCACCCTGGAGGAAGAGCTTACTGGCGTTTAAACGCCAGTAAGAAGCATCAAATTGGCGTTTAACGCCAGAAAGAAACATCAAGCTGTCATTAAACGCCAGAAACAAGCACTAGACTGGCGTTTAACGCCAGAACAGAGCATGGAATTGATGTTTAACGCCAAGAATTGGAGAAAAGCTGGTGTTAAATGCAAGAAACAAGCAGCAAGCTGGCATTTAACGCCAGACATGCATTCTAAGGGCATTTTGCATGCCTACTTGGAGCAGGGATGCTAAGTCCTTGACCCCTCAGGATCTATGGACCCCACAGGATCCCCACCTACCACACCTCTTCTTCTCTCCTCTTCACACCTTCTCATAACACTCTTCCCCAAATACCCTTCACCAATCACCTTATTACCTCTTCCCCAAATACCCTTAACCACTCACATCCATCCACTCTTCCCCATTAACCCCACCTACCTCCAAAATTCAAATTCTTTTCCCTCCCAAACCCAACCCTAATGGCCGAAACCTACCCTTTCCCCCACCCCTTTATAAACCCCTCAACACTACTCCATTTTCACATATTATAACCACCACTTCTCCCCCTTGGCTGAATACACCTTCTCCCTCCATCTCATCCATTTTCTTCTTCTTCTACTGCTTTCTTTCTTCTTTTGCTCGAGGACGAGCAAACCTTTTAAGTTTGGTGTGGTAAAAGCATTGCTTTTTATTTTTCTATAACCATCAATGGCACCTAAGGCCAGAGAAACCTCAAGAAAGAGGAAAGGGAAGGCAATTGCTTCCACCTCTGAGTCATGGGAGATGGAGAGATTCATCTCGAAGGTCCATCAAGACCACTTCTATGAAGTTGTGGCCAAGAAGAAGGTGATCCCTGAGGTCCCTTTTAAGCTCAAAAAGAGTGAGTATCCGGAGATCCCATAAGAGATTAGAAGAAGAGGATGGGAAGTTCTCTCTAATCCTATTCAACAAGTCGGAATCTTAATGGTTAAAGAGTTCTAAGGAAATGAATGGATCACTAGGAACCATGATCAAAGTATGAACCCAAACCCAAAGAACTGGCTTACAATGGTTCGGGGGAAATACTTAGATTTCAGTCCAGAAAATGTAAGGTTAGCGTTCAACTTGCCAGTGATGCAAGAAAACGCACGCCCCTATACTAGAAGGGTCAACTTTGATCAAAGGTTGGACCAAGTCCTCATGGACATATGTGTGGAAGGAGCTTAATGGAAAGTTGACTCAAGAGGCAGGCCGGTTCAATTGAGAAGATCGGACCTTAAGCCTGTAGCTAGAGGATGGTTGGAGTTCATCCAACACTCAATTATTCCTACTAGCAACTGGTCTAAAGTTACTATAGACCGGGCCATCATGATCCATAGTATCATGATTGGGGAGGAAGTGGAAGTTCATGAGATTATACCTCAAGAACTCTATAAGGTGGCTGACAAGTCCTCCACTTTGGCAAGTTTAGCCTTTCCTCACCTCATTTGCCACCTCTGCAATTCAGCTGGAATTGACATAGAGGGAGATATCCTCATTGATGAGGACAAGCCCATCACTAAGAAAAGAATGGAGCAAACAAGAGATCATGGACCTCAACAAGAGCATGAGGAAATTCCTCACCACGATATCCCTGAGATTCCTCAAGAGATGCACTTCCCTCCACAAAACTATTGGGAGCAAATCAATACCTCCATAGGAGAATTAAGTTCCAACATGGGACAACTAAGGATGGAACACCAAGAGCACTCCATCATTCTCCATGAGATTAGAGAAGATCAAAGAGCTATGAGGGAGGAGCAACAAAGACAAGGAGGAGACATAGAGGAGCTCAAGAGCACCATTGGTTCTTCAAGAAGAGGAAGACGCCACCCTCACTAAGGTGGACCCATTCCTTAATCTCCTTGTTCTTATTTTCCTGTTTTTCGTTTACTATGCTTTATGTTTTATTTATGTTTGTGTCTTATTACATGATCATTAGTATTTAAGTTTCTATGTCTTAAAGCTATGAATATCCTATGAATCCATCACCTCTCTTAAATAAAAATTGTTCTAAAAACAAAAGAACAAGAAGTACATGGTTTCGAATTCATCCTTGAAATTAGTTTAATTATTTTGATGTGGTGACAATACTTTTTGTTTTCTAAATGAATGCTTGAACATTGCATATGTCTTTTGAATTTGTGGTTTATAAATGTTAAATATGTTGGCTCTTGAAAGAATGATGAGAAAGGAGAAATGTTATTGATAATATGAAAAATCATAAAATTGATTCTTGAAGCAAAAAAAAGCAGTGAATACAAAAGCTTGCGAAAAAAGAAAAAAAAGAAAAGAAAAAATGGCAAAAAAAAAAGAGAAAGAAAAAGAAAAAGCAAGCAGAAAAAGCCAATAGCCCTTAAAACCATAAGGCAAGGGTAATAAAAAGGATTCAAGGCTTTGAGCATCAGTGGAGAGGAGGGCCTAAAGGAATAAAATCCTGGCCTAAGCGGCTAAACCAAGTTGTCCCTAACCATATGCTTGTGGCCTGAAGGTGTCAAGCCAAAAGCTTGAGACTGAGCGGTTAAAGTCAAGGTCCAAAGCAAAAAAAAGAGTGTGCTTAAGAACCCTGAACACCTCTAATTGGGGACTTTAGCAAAGCTGAGTCACAATCTGAAAAGGTTCACCCAGTTATGTGTCTGTGGCATTTATGTATCCGGTGGTAATACTGGAAAACAAAGTGCTTAGGGCCACGGCCAAGACTCATAAAGTAGCTGTGTTCAAGAATCAACATACTGAACTAGGAGAATCAATAACACTATCTAAATTCAAAGTTCCTATAGATGCCAATCATTCGGAACTTCAAGGGATAAAGTGAGATGCCAAAACTATTCAAGAGGCAAAAAGCTACTAGTCCCGCTCATCTGATTGGAGCTAAGTTTCATTGATATTTTGGAATTTATAGTATGTTCTCTTCTTTTTATCCTATTTGATTCTCAGTTGCTTGGGGACAAGCAACAATTTAAGTTTGGTGTTGTGATGAGCGGATAATTTATACGCTTTTTGACATTGTTTTTACATAGTTTTTAGTATAATTTAGTCAGTTTTTAGTATAATTTTATTAGTTTTTAAAATAAAAATCACATTTCTGGACTTTACTATGAGTTTGTGTGTTTTCCTAAGATTTCAGGTATTTTCTGGCTGAAATTGAGGGACTTGAGCAAAAATCAGATTCAGATGTTGAAGAAGGACTGCAGATGCTGTTGGATTCTGACCTCCCTGCACACAAAGTGAATTTTCTGGAGCTACATAACTCCAAATGGCGCGTTCTCAATTGCGTTGGAAAGTAGACATCAAGGGCTTTCCAGAAATATATAATAGTCCATACTTTGCTCGAGTTTAGATGACGCAAACTGGCATTCAACGCCAGCTTCCTGCCCTGTTCTGGAGTTAAACGCCAGAAATAGGTTACAAAGTGGAGTTAAACGCTAGAAACAGGTTACAAATTGGCGTTCAACTCCAAGAGAAGCCTCTACACATGTAAAGCTCAATTCTCAGCCCAAGCACACAACAAGTGGGCTCCGGAAGTGGATTTCTGCATCAATTACTCATTTCTGTAAACCCTAGTAACTAGTCTGATATAAATAGGACCTTTTACTATTGTATTAGACATCTTTGATCAGTTTTATGCTATCTTAGACCTTTATGGGGGCTGGCCATTCGGCCATGCCTGGACCATCATCAATTATGTATTTTCAATGGTAGAGTTTCTACACACCATAGATTAAAGTGTGGAGCTCTGCTGTTCCTCATGAATTAATGCAAAGTGCTATTGTTTTTCTATTCAATTCAAGCTTATTCCTATTCTAAGATATTCATTCGCACCCAAGAACATGATGAATGTGATGATTATGTGACACTCATCACCATTCTCACCTATGAACGCGTGCCAGACAACCACTTCCGTTCTACATGAAGATGAGATAGAATGAGTATCTCTTAGGTATCTAATACAGGGGACCGAGTCCGAGATATTAGAATCTTCGTGGTATAAGTTAGAATCCATGGACGGCCATTCCTGAGATCCGGAAAGTCTAAACCTTGTCTGTGGTATTCTGAGTAGGATCTGGGAAGGGATGGTTGTGACGAGCTTCAAACTCGCGAGTACTAGGCGTAGTGACAGACGCAAATGGATCACTGAATCCTATTCCAGTATGATCGAGAACCGACAGATGATTAGCCATGCAGTGACAGCGCATTGGACCATTTTCACTAAGAGGACGGGATGTAGCCATTGACAACGGTGATGCCCAACATACAGCTTGCCATGGAAAGGAGTATGAAGGATTGGAGGAAGACAGCAGGAAAGCAGAGGTTCAGGAGGAACAAAAGCATCTCTATACGCTTATTTGAAATTCTCACCAATGAATTACATAAGTATCTCTATCTTTGTTTTACATTTTATTTATCTTTTACTTATCAAATCTCTAAAACCATTTGAATCCTCCTGACTGAGATTTACAAGGTGACCATAGCTTGCTTCAGGCCGACAATCTCCGTGGGATCGACCCTTACTCACGTAAAGTTTATTACTTGGACGACCCAGTGCACTTGCTGGTTAGTTGTGCGAAGTTGTGACAAAGTGTGATTCACGTTTGAGAGCACCAAGTCTTTGGCGCCATTGTTGATGATCACAATTTTGTGCACCAATGATTTTAGCGTATATGGTGATTCATTTGACCTCTGCTTGGATATTTTAGATAGAGTATTAGACATGTGTGTTAGTTCAAACCTTGTATTGAATTTTGAAAAATGTCATTTTATGGTAAAACAAGGGATTGTTCTAGGACATGTTGTCTATAAAACTGGTATTTCAGTAGATCCAGCAAAGGTGGATGTCATTTCTAGTTTACCTTACCCCTCCTTCGTGAAGGAAGTCCGTTCGTTCCTAGGCCATGCAGGTTTTTACAGGAGATTCATTAAGGACTTCAGTAAGGTAGCATTACCTTTATCCAGACTGCTACAGAAAGATATTGAGTTCGAGTTCAGTGAGGATTGCATGAAAGCATTTGATAAGCTGAAGATCGCCCTGACTCAAGCTCCAATTGTGAGAGGACCAGACTGGAGCCAGCAATTTGAAATTATGTGTGATGCCTACAACCATGCAGTAGGAGCAGTGCTGGCTCAGCGCGAAGGTAAGGATCCTTTTATAATTGCTTATGCATCTAAAACCTTAGACGCTGCTTAGTCTAATTACACTACTACTGAAAAAGAGCTTCTTGCTATTGTTTTTGCTCTGGATAAATTCTGAGCCTATTTACTTGGTGTTAAGGTAGTAGTGTACTCAGACTATGCAGCTCTAAAATATTTATTAGCTAAAAAGCAGTCCAAACCAAGGTTGATACGTTGGATACTGTTGTTGTAAGAATTTGATTTAGAAATTAAGGATAGGAGTGGTAACCAGAATTTAGTAGCAGACCACTTGAGTTGCTTTGAGCACGTTAAGGATGACTCCACTCCTATAAATGATGCTTTCCCATTTGATAGCCTGCATGCAGTATCTAAAGTAGTTCCTTGGTATGCACCTGTAGCTAATTATCTAGTTAGCCATACTTTCCCTTCCAATTTTACTAAATATCAAAGGGACAAGCTGAAAAGCGAGTCTAAATATTATATATGGGATGACCCATATCTATGGAGGTATGGTGCTGACCAGGTAATTAGAAAGTGTGTGCCCCAATTAGAATTCCAGCCCATTTTAGAGGCCTGCCACTTTTCTGAAAGTGGAGGACACTTTGGCCCTCAAAGAACAGCTAGAAAAATCTTAGACTGTGGATTCTGGTGGCCTACTCTTTTTAAAGATGCTGCTGAATTTTGTAAATCTTGTTCCCCATGCCAAAGATTTGGTAATATATCCAAGAGGGATGAGATGCCTCAACAGATTATGCTTTTTTGTCAAATTTTTTATGTTTGGGGCATTGACTTCATGGGTCTATTTCCAAACTCTAATGGTTACCTTTATATACTGTTAGCTATAGATTATGTTTCTAAATGGGTGGAAGCGATTCCCACCCTTACTAATGATGCTAACACTATTGTTTCCTTTGTTAGAAACCATATTATCTGTCGCTTTGGATCACCACAAGCAATCGTGAGCGATCAAGACACTCACTTTTGTAACAGGAGACTAACAGGATTACTGAAAAAGCATGGGATAGTTCACAAAGTAGCAACAGCTTATCATCCCCAGACCAATGGACAAGCAGAAGTGTCTAACAGAGAAATTAAACGCATTCTGGAGAAGATAGTAAAACCTCACAGGAAATATTGGAGTGCCAGGCTACAAGATGCACTCTGGGCATATAGAACAGCGTATAAGACACCTATTGGGATGAGCCCTTTCCGCTTGGTATACGGAAAGGCTTGCCACCTTCCAGTAGAGGTGGAACACAAGGCTTTCTGGGCTGTAAGAGAATGCAATATGAATTTTGAAGAATCTGGTGCTAAAAAAAGCTGCAACTAGCAGAATTGGAGAATCTTCTCCTAGAAGCATATGACAATTCCAGACGATACAAAGAGAAGATGAAGGTTGTCCATGACAAGCACATAAAAAGGAGAGAATTCAGACCAGGGGAGTTAGTTCTTCTTTATAACTCCAGACTGAGGCTTATGCTAGGTAAATTGAGATCAAGATGGGAAGGTCCCTACAGAGTAGAAAAGGCATAGCCATACGGAGTTTTTCACCTGCGTTATCCTTCTAGCTCCAAATTCCTAAAGGTCAATGGACATCGCCTAAAGCTTTATCATGGAGAGAAGATGAAGGATCACAAAGAGCTAGAGGTTTTCCTCTTGGAAGACCCACCAACAGAAGCAGAATGAGCCTGAAGACCGTCCAACTTAAGGACTTAAAAGTAAAGTTCTAGGCGGGAGACAACCCACCATGGTATGTTTGTTCCGTTTCAATCTTAGTTTTATTTTACTTTATTCTATTTTTATTTTTGTTAATGACTGTTCTCGTAACCTCTTCATATAGCTGCATATAGCCTGCATTTTCATTTGCATTCTGCATATATAAAAAAAAATGCACGCGAAGTGCAAGCATTACTGACGCGTCCACGTCATTAGTGCATTAGAAACAAGGAAGAAAAGAAGCAGAGAGTCACGCGAGAGCGTGGCTGGAGGCATGCCTTAGGCAAAAACATACCCATGTGACCGCGTCGCTGACGCATCCGCGTCATTTGAAAAATAGCCTCCTACGCGTGCACGTCACCCACGCGCACGCGTGCCCTGTGAATTCGACATAAATGGGTATATGGCAGTAAGTTATGATAGAGCTGGGATGGAATGATGCTGGAAGCACAAGCCCTACCACGTGAACGTGTGCCCCACGCGGCCGTGTCGTTTTACAAAATCAAGCCATTCACGTGTGCGCGTCACCCAGATTTTTGGCAAAATGCGTTTAAAACAGAGAGTTGTGCGTACGCGAGGCTGCACTCGTGCCAATAGCACAAATCAGGCCACGCATACGCGTGACCCACGAGTCCGTGTCGCCTGAAATTATCACACACCACGCAATTGCGTGACCCATGCGTCCGCGTCACATGCGACACACAGCTTATCCAGATAAGCGCCAGATATCATATCTTTTCTTTCCCAAATCTAAATCTTTTCTTTTCCCTTCTTATTTCTTTCTTCTCTCTCCTTCCTTCTTTATTCTTTCTCACTTTTTACTTCCTCTTCCCTTATGTTTCAGATCTATTATCAAGGTTCTTTTCTTTCTTTTTTACTTTTTACTTTTTTTATTATTTTTATTAATGTTTTCTTCTTCTTTTTCTTTTCACTTTCATTATCTATATTTCCCTTTTCTTTCTTTTCTTTTCTTTTTATTCCTTTAATTGGTGTTAGAGATTTAATTGGGTGATTATTTACTTCTATATTTTGCTTGTGAATTATTGTGGAATTGTTTGACAATTAATATTACTTCTTAAAGGGTTGTTTGCATGTTCAATTTAATACTTTTAATAACATATTCACCATGCATGCTATGTGTTTGTGAAAAAGCCCGTATGGCATTGTGCATTATTTCTATATTACTCTATTCTACTACTCTAATGCCTGTTTTTTACAAAACTCCTTTTATATTTTATTGATTAAATATAATTGTCAATACAAACAAGTTGTTAGTTTGAAAGAGTTGATAATCTAACTTGGACATTTAATGCTTGATCTATGCTATTCATGCCTTTGCCAGCATGCCAATAAACATTTTGCATCTACTTGTCATCACATACACTTGCTATTTTTCCATTGATGAACTTTTCACATGTAGTCATGACCATGTGTTAACGACATCCTTCTTTACCGTGCATTGATTATCACCTATACCATCCTCTTCCTTGCTCAAACCCTTAGCTTTACATATTACTTTCTTTTTCCTTTTTCAGGATGGCCACCAAGAAAGGTAAAGAGAAAGCTACTCCCAAACCACCAGGAAGGAAAGGAACAAAGAGAAAACTAGTGGCAGAGCCATCTTCAACAGCAGTAAAGCCCTCAACAAAACGAATAAAGAGGAACATCAAGGTCGATGAAAAGGAGAAAGTTTTCCCAGCAAAGGACACTGTGCAGTTTACTAACCACTAATTGAGCAGATGTTCCCCATCCTGGCTGAGAGAAACTATAATAATGAGTACCTTCTCGTCCTCCCCACCAACATTGTTGAATTTGTTGACCCCCCGAATTAAACAAAGACATTGGGGATTCCTACGAAGATAGCCACGGCAGGTTAATCTTTCATGGGTAGTTGAATTTTACTCCAATTTTCACATGCCAACCATGCAGTCTGTTTATGTCCCTCAGAAGCAAGTTCCCATAACAGAAGAGGCCATTCAGCGAGCTTTAGATCTTCCCCCTGCTCCAGAAGGATTGGACGCATTCCAAGAAGCCTCATTCAAATGCCAGACATACCAATTTGACTGGGACGCCGTTCTCAGGGTTATAGCACAACCTGGCAGTAGATGAATCTATGGATACCATCGATCTTGACCTAAGAGTATATTGGCTTCAGCACTCACCTTGGAGGCTTGAGTATGGGCACAGATTATGTCCCATTACGTCTTTTTGAGCACTCACGAGTCCTCCTTCACCGCAGACATGGTTGTTCTACTATGGTGTATCCTTATAGACCAGCACCTCAATTTACCAAGACACATTCGGCATGCTATGGGACACGTACAGATTGTGGGCAACCTACCTTTTCCCGTCTTGGTTTTAGATCTAGTCTCAGCAGCCGAAGTCTCTTATAGAGCTGGGGACACCAAGGCCATGATTCCACGGGATGATCAGTACGTCCCTAACGGGAAGTATATCAGACCTCCAGCAGCCACGAATAGCCGGCCTGTAGAACCGGCCAAAGATATTCCTACTCCTTCCACACCACAAGCACCTTCAACAAACCAACTGCTCCATCAGATAATTGAAAGGCTAGACCGGCTTGACCGGAAAGGAAAGCAAAGGGAGCACTGTAACAAGCATCGATTTACATACCTCAAGGAGCTACTTGTTGGTAACCACCCACCTAAAGAAGACCCAAACACCTGGGACTCCACTTCATTTACCAGCACATGAAGCCATGACGGTCCTAATTGTGGAGATGCTGCTACCAGCCCCCTTTTGTTCCTGACTAATGGCACCAAGGACGGTGCCAAGCTTTAAGTGTGGGGAGGTCGGTCAGTACCTGACTTCCGGAGGTAATTTCCCTTTCTTAACACCAATAGAATAGGATATTTATTTAATTTTTCTTTTGTTTAAGATAGGATAAAATGCATAGTAATAGGTTATTTTCATGCATGTTCTAATTGGTTTGAAAATAATAAGTTTCTCTTTAAGACCCTATTTTTGAAAATTTTCACTAATTTAAATGAAAACTCTTGTGTTAAACTTGTTTGGAAGTTGTATTTGGAACATAGTTAAAAGCTAGAACACACAACCTGTGAGACTTGAGCTTAATGAAATGGTTACAATATTTAACCATAAAATTTTATTCTTCTGTGTTTACTTCTCTATGATTGTAATCTCTACTTTGTTCCATCCTATATGTCCAATATTTAATGTGTTATATGCATGCATATGATTGAGGCCATTATTTTATTAACTCACTTACCCCAAATAGCCTACCCTTCCATTTACCCTTGTTAGCCAATTTGAGCCTTTTAATCCCCTTTGTTCTATATTTTACCACATTACTAGCCTTAAGCAGAAAAACAAGTAATACCCCAAATTGAATCTTTGGTTAGCTTAAGATAGAAATTGTGTATCAATTAAGTATGGGAAACTCACTTATCCCAAAATAGCCTACCCTTCCATTTACCTTTGTTAGCCACTTTGAGCTTTTTAAATCCCATTTGTTCTATATTTTACCATGTTACTAGCCTTAAGCGGAAAAATAATTAAATATCCCAATTGAATCTTTGTTTAAGCTTAAGATAGAAATTGTGTACCAATTGAGTATGGGAAAATTGTGGGAACATAGGTTAATAAGGGAATGTGTCATGATAAAATATTAGAAATTTGGGTACCTACTCATGTGAAACTAGAAAAAATTAAAAATCCATGTGCATTGGCAATGTTATGTTTATTTTTATGCTTCAAAAAAATCCAAAAATATTCAAATAAATAAGTAATTAGATAAATAAATAAGGGAACAAAATTACCCCAATGCTAAGTTAAGTTCAATAAAAATCAATGCATATGTGATACAAGTTAAGAGAAAAGTTGATGCATGAGTGTGTAAAACAAAAGTGGGAAAATTTTGGGTAGTTAAGGATGATTTAAGAAGAAAATAAGAGTATGTATGTTAGGTGATAGCTTAGGATAATCAAGGATTCAATTTCTAGCTCACTTAACCATATATATACCCTTACCTTTACATTGGCCCCATTACAATCTTGAAAAGACCTCATGATGTTTGCATTGGTGCATTAAATACTTGTTGATTGGCTAGGTGAAGAACAAGGTTTAGAAAGCATGATTAGAGAAGAGTAGAGTGGTTACCCTATACACTAGAGTGACCAGAGTGCATATACACCATCAGTGTCTTCCTACGAGTTTACTTATTTTTATTGTATAATTTGAATTAGTAGAATTTGATTTATTTTTATATTGAAGAAATTATTTATTTTTAACTAAGTAGACAAAATCATTTTATCATATAGTTACATTCATATATATAGGTTGCATTGCATTGCATGAGTCTTACTTTTCCCTACTCATTTGTTTTATCTCCTTAAGCTAAGCACGAGGACATGCTAATGTTTAAGTGTGGGGAGGTTGATAAACCACTATTTTATGGTTTATCTTGTGTTTAATTGAATGGTTTCATCAAGTCTTCACCCACTTATTCATACTAAATGCATGGTTTTACATTTTCCTTTCTAGTATTGTTTTATGGTTGAAAACTTGCTTCCTAGAGATCTTTAATTAGTATATTTTAATTCTCCTTTATACCATTCGATGTCGTGATCCGTGTGTCAAGTGTTTCAGGTTTTATATGGCAGGAATGGCTTAGAGAATGAAGAGGGAGCTTGCAAAAATGGAAGGAACACAAGAAACTAAGGAGATGACCAGTGAACACCGACGCGCGCGCATGGCTCACGCGAGTGCATGGAATGGAGAAAGTTAGAGCGACGCGTGCGCGTGCCTGATGCGTACGTGTGGATTGGAGTCTGCACAAATGACGCGAACACGTGGACGACGCGTACGCGTGACATGGAAAATCGCTGAATGACGCGCACGCGTGACTAACGCGTACGCATGACCTGCGCGATCTGCAGAAATAATAGAAAATGCTGGGGGCAATTTCGGGCCACATTTTGACCCAGTTTTTGGCCCAGAAACAAAGAATAAAGCCAGGGAATATGCAGAGACTCAACACAACGAAACAACACAATTTTACAGACATTCACACATTCTCATTAGGATAGTTTTAGGTTTTTAGATCTGAATTTAGAGAGGATTACTTTCCCTCTAAGTTCTCTTTACATTCATATTTTAGTTTTATGCTTATGGATATTGAAGAGTCATTACCTCCGTTGAAGACACTATTCTAGTTTGTTTCTTTACTTAGTCTTTTATTTATTCTATATTCTTAATTCTTGTTTAAAGTAGTAATTGGATTATTTTCATGGATTGTTACTGCAAAAGATTACCTTTACTTTTAAATAATTTTGAATCCCTATTTTATTTAATTCATCATGTCTTCTTATATTTTTATGAACGTTATATTCATGTCAATGGAGTAGACTCCATACTTGACATGGGGGTTGATTAAAAGGAGACACTTGAGTTGGAAGGCTTAAGTGCTGATTAAACTGGTAGTTGTTGGCTAGTTCTGTATTTACTAACGCTAGACCTTCCCAAGGGAGAGGACTAGGATTTGCGAATAAGAGTTAACTCAATCACTTGACTTTCCTTTATTTAGTAAGGGTTAACTAAGTTGAAACAACAACCTTTTTAATACTACACTTAAGAGACCCCAACAAGGATAGAACTTCCAATTAATCATTCCCCCAGTCAAGGCTTTTTATCTAGAATATTAATAATCATTCTTAGTTTCTATTGCTTTAATTTACAATTATTTAATTGCTTATCAACCAAACTCAAACTCTCTCGGAAAATTCCTAATTAATAAATTAGCATCCTTTCTCGCAACTTGTTGGGAAACAACCTGGGATTCATACCCCCAGTATTTTTATTCTGAATTTTTGTGACATCTTTCTAAATTGGTGAGGCAGATTTTAGCTGGTTAAGGGCTATACCCGCAACGTTGTTCTTACATTACAATCTCTTAATTGGCCAAACTTCTGCCATGCACCAGCATGCATTTACACATTCATTTTCTACTTGAAACCAATTATGGAACAAGAAAGATGATCATTCCCATTCAATAAAGTGGATTTACTTGCCAAGCATACTAGAGAGCAATTTAACATCAGAAAAAAGGGATTAACTAGTATACTTCAAATAATAAATGTATGAAAAGCAGTTCGTAAACTAATGTGACCAAAAGGATATATATCAAGTTTGAAAAAAAGTGTTAAGACATACTTGGCAAAGTCCTCTGGCTTCTTGCTGAGACCAAAAGGATCATAACCATAGCTGCATCAACAAATATAAAAAAAATTTAAGCAAAACAGGTCAAAGTTTCAGAATGTTTGTGATTCAAAGGGAACTAGCTAGAGAAGAATCCACATACTCTCCGGGCACTTCTCCAGTCAAGTATGGTCGGATCTTGGATCGGTCCAAGAGACCCTCTGGCAAGAAGATCCTTCTGTCAGGACCTGTCACCAAATGCAAGCAATGATCAGAAACTAGTTTCCTACCTTGAATTGTACAACTAGAGTATATAAAAAAAACTTTGTTAGTTAATTACAAGAACTTAATTAGGACTAATTAGGAGATTATAGGCTATAGCAATAAGTTACCCTCCTCTTACTACTAAGTCAAACTTTGTTAGTTCCTTCTCTTCTTTTCTCTATTACCATATGATAAACCACAATTTTGTGGTTTATCTTGTACTTAATTTGGAGGATTTTATCATCTTTTCTCACATTTATTCAATGAAATAGCATGGTTTTGCAATTCCCCCTTGATTTGTGCTTAAATGTGAAAACATGCTTTTTAGGCCTTAAAAAAGCTAAATTCAATTCACTTTAATTCCATTCGATGCCTTGATATATTTTTTGAGTGATTTCAGGTTCATAAGACAAGTATTGGATGGAAGAAGTGAGGAGAAAAGCATGCAAAGTGGGAGAACTCTTGAAGAAATGAAGGAACCGCAAAGTTGTCAAGCCTGACCTCTTCGCACTCCATCGACCATAACTTGAACTACAGAGGTCCAAATGTAGCGGTTTCAGTTACGTTGGAAAGCACATCTGGAGCTTCAAAATGATATAAAATTTGTCATAGTTGCTTCGTGTCTAGAGGCGCATACACGCACTGTACGCGCATGCACCGATGGAGCAGCATGATTCACTAAAGTAAAATTGTGGCCAGCGGTTTGTAGCTCATTTTAGGCCCAATCCAACTAATTTCTGATGCTATTGAACCCAAGGATTGAGGGGGGAATGAACCCAGTAGTCATAGTTTATTTTTCATCATGTTTTAGGGTAGAATTCTAGAGAGAGAAGCTCTCCCTTCTCTCTAGAATTTAGGGTAGTTTAGGTTAATCTCTCTTAATTTTCTCTTTCAATTCTTGTTTTGATTTCAATTCTCTTTATGTTTTAGTGTTCTATTGTCTTAATATTCTTAGTTTCTCCTGTTAATTTCTTATTTTACTCTCTTTTATATTGATGAACATTGTTGGATCTTGATTTCGTTGAATGGAATCTTATGTTTCCATGCTCTTTTATGTTTATCTTAGTTGTTATTGTTAATTTCTTGCTTGTGGTAGTCATGGGTTTCACTAATTCTAGCATTTTGTGATGTTTGCTTTTATTGCACTCTAGGTGTTTGATAAAATATTTACACTAGTTTTTGAGTAGTTTTCTTGACTCTTGGTCTAGGCTAAGGGAACTGAGTGGACCTTGAGTCATTGGGTCTCATTGGATTGGTGATTTGAGAACCCTTGGTGATCAATTTGATACCCATTGACACTGTTGGGACTTATGGGTTGATGTTGATTAAGCCATTTGATATACTTCAAGTATAGAAGTACACTTAATGAGCTTGGTTCCTCATAATTATCAATATTTGGTTTGTAGACAAGGATGGTGATCTCAATTACCTATGTCTAGCCAAGAGTACTTTTCCTTTATTTTATTAGTTCTTATCATTTTACTTTCTTGTCATCTAATTTTTCTTGCCATTTATTTTCTTGTAAAAATATAAAATCAAACCCCCTTGCATCTTCATAGCCAATAATTAAACACTTCATTGCAATTTCTTGTGAGACGACCCAAGGTTTAAATACTTCGGTTAATTCTTATTTGGGATTTGTACTTGTGACAACTCAAATTTTTGATGTGGAAATTGTTTGTTGGTTTAGAACTATGCTAATAACGAAGTTCTTATTTCTAGAAGATAAATTCTAGACCAACACGACAATTTTCATCTATCACCATATTTCAACAAATTACATTGTCAAAAGAACACAACCATGTATATACTCTATGGACTTGTTAGCTACTTTGGTTCTCTCAGTTTATTTGCATATTCTATACTGAATTTTTGCTAAAAGAATACTTGTAATTTAATAAAAAGTAGTTCATGTAGAAGTTTTTCTAGTAACTAGATTAGATATGGTAAAGAACAAAAGAAAGAAAGGATGTGAAGATAGGAGCAACCACTTACCAAACCACTTGGCGAGTTCATCATTGGCAGGAGTGATAGCAGCAGCAGCTTTCTTTGAAGGAGGAGGTGGTACTGCCTTCTTCTTACCAAAGAGTGCCACAGTCTTGAAGGTGGCAGGGGTAGAAGCTGATGGTGCTGACCTTGCTGCACCACTCAACTTAATGGGGTTTCCAAGCATCTCTGACACCCCAATTGAAGCCATGTTCTAACCTCAATATCTTTTGGACCTCTTTTGGCAGATGTGTGATCTGAGTCTCATCAAGATCAAGCTTCTCAAGTTTCTCCAAATTTCCAATTTCAGGTGGTAATTTCATGAAGCATTCACGTAAGCAACAATATTGTTATAGTACATAAACAATGATTATGAAAATCTACCTTTGATAAGCATTACTCATCTTCACGATTTTTTCATGAATTTTGACATTTTCTAAAACTGGTCAAAACAATAGCATCGTCACAGACACGTTGAAAAACACACATACACATTCAAGAATTACAAGAAAGTGCTTCATTGCTTAGTTCAGATAGGGTTTTCAATGCACTAAAATAAAAAATAAAAATCCAAGCTTATTAAAATTGAAAAAACATATTAGAAAAATAAGTAGGAGGAGGTGATTACTGGAAGCCATGTTGTAGGGTACGGATCCGAGTTAGGGTTTTGATGGTTGGAATCGGTGAGTCAGTGGAACTCTGAGATAAATTAAGAACTGCAAACAATTACATGCAAGGGAGTGAGGCACTTATTACATTGTGTTTAATGAAGATGGATTAGTGAACCTAAATGGCAAGCAAAACAGAAGCAAATTAAGGCTGTTAATTAGTTCATTCTTTCACAAAGTAACAAGGTTTAATCATACACAAGCAAATTAGTAATCTATTTGGACAGAACTGATCACAAAGATTAATGAGCTCTAGCTGAATTTAATCAAGCTTAATCACACACTGGATTTTTACCTTATAAAGAAGGAAAACCAGCAGTAATCTTACCACTGAGAAAGATAAGAGAGGTAAAAACAAACCTTGCCCTTCATTGTCACGACATTGAAATTGCTGACGTTCCTCCTCACAAGGAAGTGGTAAAGCTGATCATGTTACACCAAATCAAAACCGTCCAAATCCATAATTTGATAAAGAACAAATAAATCTCTAAAATAGATCAAAATTTGCACAATTAAAATCAGAACCAAATAAGGATAACAAATCAACAATAATGTTTCAATTAAAATCAGAATAAATAAAAAACAAACAAGGAGAACAAAGCAACAATAATCTGAACATATTTTAATTAAATTCAAAACAAATCAGACCCAAACTTGGAGAACAAATCAACATTATATGTAATTAAAATCAAAACATATTAGAACCAAACAAAGAGAACAAATCAACAATATTCAGAAGTTCAGAACAACAAATCAACCTTATAAATTATAATAACATGTTCTAAACAAATCTAACATTATAAATTATAATAACAAAGCTTAGACCTTAATCCTAGTTTAGAAAAAAAAAGTTTAGAAGCATTACCAGAACCAGACCATCAACTCTTGCTTTGACAGAGATATCAACTCCCCCCTCACGGTTTTATTGATCCCTTCCACCACAGCAAGTGTTGAGAATGCCCAACAACTCCCTTCACAACAAAATCCAAAACATCAAATCAAATTCTTTTCGAGGAATTAATATTATAGAGCATCAAAATTAAACCCTAATTTAATGTGCTAACCGCATTGGCCTTGATCCTTAAGGGGGGAGACATCGCCCTTCTCCCTCCAATCAACAGAAGCAGGCAACTCATCACGGAATACGTAACGGTCACAGTTCTTGTTACCAGAGAGCAATCGCTATTGTTGGAAGGAGTTGCGGGGTTTGGTGCCGTGGTACCTGGCTCTGTACTCTTCATTGGTGATATCGGCGAACTTGTTCAAGCCAAGCTTGTAGGGTTTGTTCCCAGTGCTGTTATGTTCGTGAATAAACCGTAGGTTTTCCTTGAAGATCTTGAACCTTGTCTCTTTCTCTCCCAATGATTGACATCAACGATTCGGAACAGGTACTAAATGCACAAACACACATAATCGCAAAATATCAACAACAAAAATAATAATAATTGAGATATTAACAATAATAAACAATTGAACTATGGAAGCAACAAGACCCACCAGCAGGAGGTACAGCCATTTGAGGAGAACCTGCGATGGCGGCGTAACCGTTTAGGATGGCGGGCTTGCCGGGAGGAACCTGATACGACATCATAGGCTGCATGTGTGGCACAGCCGCCGAAACCACAACGGCACCGGCAGCAAAAGGGACCCTACGAGCCATTGCAGCCGTAGAACTATCACCAGGAGGTGGAATCGACGGATTCTAGTAGGCAAGGCTTGGCGGAGCGGCGCCTCCAGATGGATTTGGTAGCGGGGAGCAGTGCGGGGCCAGAAGAGGCAGTGGCCGGAAGGAGGGGGTAGCGGGAGCCGCGAAGGGAGGCCCAGCGGAGACCTGAGGCGGCACGTAGGCGAATGTAGGATGGTGTTGCTGCAACGGCGGCGGGGGCGGTGGTGCGGAGAGCAGAGTCGGATTGGGATTAGGGTTTGCGGGAGCTGGAGATTAAGATAGGGATGTGGAAGGTGAAGCTGGATCGGGTTATAATTCAGTGTGCTAGGCTTGGGTTCTAGGGTTACGGTAAGAGAAGAGGCAGCATCTACCCTGGAAAAGAGGAGAAGAACAAGGGGTTATTATGTTTGGGGTTGTGAATGACAGAGAGTGAGAGTGTCTCGAAGCGTTGGCCAAGTTTTAGAGTTAGTAGGAATCAGGGATTATTGGGTTTGGGGTTATTAGTTTTTTTTTAAAATATTTTGGCCATGCTTTTAAAGCGTACCAAAAGAATATTAGGATATGGGCACGCTTTATAAATGATACTATAATGAAATTCTTTCGCCACACTTTAAATCGTCCCTGTTTCTCTCTATGGCCACGCTTTTAAAGCGTCGCAGAAAAAACGTGGCTGTATCTTTAATCAATTGCCACCCCACTAAAGTGTGGCCATTGACCCTTTTCGCCACGCTTTTGAAGCGTGGCGAGATAAAACGTGGCCGAATCTCTATTCAATCGCCACCCTCACAAAAGCGTGGCCATTGACCACTTTTGGCCACACTTTTAAAGCGTGGCAAGAAAAAAGCGTGCCCATAGGCCTTTTTTCTTGTAGTGATGTCACACTAATTCACTCATTCAATTCTAGTGGTTAGTACCTCATTCCAACAATGTACTTCCTTGTTTTTGCATTTTTTTTTCTTACTATCCTGTCTTCTATTTTCAAGATGAGTCATTATGAGCTAAAACGGAAGCGGAAGAAAGAACACACAGCAACCGTTTGATCCGCCAGCTAAAGGTGGCAACTCAGAAAGTCGCCGTACCCCCTTGCTCATCTTTGAATGCACCGAGGACAGTGCAAACTTTTATGTGTGGGGAGGTCGTCCGGCCAGTCGTCGATTTTGGGTGACAAATTTCTAATCTCAACACTTTTGTATTTCATTTTTAGGTCTTTTAGGATTTTTAGTTGCATTTCTTATTTTTGCATATACATATATAATAAGCTTAGTCAAAGAATGAAATTTTCAAGGAATTTATCTATAGGACATCCCAATTGATTTGAGTAAAAATTTTTCATTGAGCTTGCTTGATTTATATCTTGTGGAACATGATTTTTGAGCTAAGAACACAAGCAAGTGTGTTTTGAGCTTAATTGTGTGGTTACATCTTATAACCATTTGTTTTCCTTCTTGTGTGCATTATTCTCTTTCTATGATTGTAATCTTTGATTTGTTTGATTCTTTATGTCCATTATTTTGTGTAGACATGATTTTATATGATTGAGGCCATCATTTTATTTAGCTCACTTACCCAAGTAGCCTTACCTTTTATCTTCCATTGTTAGCCAACTTTGAGCCTACGATTAACCCACTTGTTCTTAATTATTAGCACATTACAAGCCTTAAAGCGGAAAACAATAAATGTCCTTTATTTGGATCATTGATTAGCTTAGGCTAGTGAGTGTGTGTATCATTCAAGTGTGGGGAAACTTGGGACATTGGTTGAGAAAAAGGGTAATTTTGTATTTTCATTGAAGATCTTGGGAAATGGGTACACACTCATGTGTTAATTAAATGTAAAATCATATGCATTGATACTTTTGTATATCCTTTATTGCAAAAATAAAAAAAATGATAAAATAAAAAGAAAAGAAATATAAAAAGAAAAAAAATAGAAAAAGAAAGGAAAAAAGAAAAGCAATAAGAAGGGGACAAATTGCCCCAAAGTGAAGCTCAATAATAATCAATGCATATGAGTTGTAATCAAGAAAAGAGAGAATGCATGAGTGTGTGAAAAAGTGAAGAATGGGTAGTTAGATTAGCTTTAAATTTATATAGGTGGTTATATAGGTTAGGTGGGAAGCTTAGGTTGATCAAAGATTCAAATGTCAAGCTCACTTGACCATATGCATCCTTACTTTGACCCTAGCCCCATTACAACCTATGAGAAAGACTTCATGATAATTGTATGCATGCATGAAATAATTGTTTATTGTTAGATGAAAAATAAATCTTAGAAAGCATGATTAGGAGAGAATTGAGTGAATCAACCCCTATACACTTGAGTGACTAGAGCGGATACACATCCGGTGAGGGTTCGATTGCTCAATTACATGTTTTCACCTGCAATCATCTCTTTTCTTGCAAGTTTGTATAATCTTTAATAACTCAATTCAATTGTGGTTTGGCTTGGTTGTTAATACCTTGAGCCTTATGCTTATATATTCTTTCTTGAAAATTGATTTATTTTCACCAAGTAGTTGCATTCATTTAGATAGTTGCATATAGATAGATTGCATTTAGCTAGTTTACATGTGAATAAATGATGATACCCTTTGTTTCTTTCTTGATTTAGCATGAGGACATGCTATGGTTTAAGTGTGGGGAGATTTGATGCACCACTATTTGGTGGTGCATTCTTTGCTGAATTTAGGGGATTTTATCACCCTTTTCCCACATTTATTCCATGAAATGACATGGTTTTGTGTATTTCTCCTAATTTGTGCTTGAGAGCAAAAACATGCTTTTTAGGTCCTTAATTGGTTAATTTTGATTCACCTTTGATTCCACTAGATGACTTGATGTGTTTGTTGAGTAGTTTCAGGTTGAAAAGGCTAGGAATACATCAATGGAATGAAGAGAAAAGCATGCAAAGTGGAGAAATCATGGAAAATCAAGGATTTGGGATGCATTCATTGACGCGCACGCACAGCAGACACGCACGCGTGGAACACAAATTGCCAAGCAACGCGTACGCGTGACCCACGCGTACGCATCGATGGTCGCACGTGTCTTTATTAAAGTGAAAAAGCTGGGGGCAATTTCTGGGCTTCTCAGGCCCAAATCCAACTCTCTGAGCCTATTACATGCAGAAATCAAGAGGAGTCAAAGGGAGGGAAGTCATAATTGAATTCTGGAGGGAATGCTTTAGTTAGTTTCTAGAGAGAGAAGCTCTCTCTTCTCTCTTGAATTATGATTAGGTTAGATTAGGATTTCTTAGATCTAGGTTTAATTCTTGCTTTCATGTACTTTTCCTTTACACTTTCTTGTTCCTCTACCTCTCCTTTCTCTAGTTTTGTATTTCATTCTTGTAATTGTTTACTTGTCGTTGATGCACTTTTGTTTCTTCTATTTTTCTTTTAATGCAACTTATGTTTCTTGTTCCTTCATTGTTGATTTGAATTTTTGTTGTTAATTTCCTTGCAATTGAGTAGTTGTAGATTTATATTTCTTGCAATTTTATCTTGCTTTGCTTTTATGCCTTCCAAGTGTTTGATAAAAAGCTTGGAAGGATGCTAGAGTAGATTTTTCTCCTCTTGGCTTTGGTTGAGCAATTGGAGACTCTTAAGTTATCAAACTCCTTTGTTGATTGATAATTCAATGATGCTAGTTGATTTGAATTCCACTAACTCTAGTCTTTCCTTAGTTGTTGACTAGGACTTGAGGATTCAAATTGATTTATCCACTTGACTTTCCTTCATAGTTAGAGGTTGACTAAATGGGAGCAATAGACAATTGATGTCATAATTGAGGACGATAATGAGGATAGGACTTCCAATTCTCATTCTTTGCTAAGAGCTTTCTTAGTTATTAGTTTACTTCCTTTGCAATTTATCTTTCATGTCTCTTATCAAAACCCCAAAATATACAATCCATAACCAATAGCAAGAACACTTCCCTGCAATTCCTTTGAGAGATGAGCCGAGGTTTGAATACTTCGGTTATTATTTTTAGGGGTTTGTTACTTGTGACAAACAATTTTTTGTATGAGAGGATTCTTTGTTGGTTTAGAAGCTATACTTGCAATGAGCTTTCATTTGTGAAATTCTTTACCATCAAAAATCCATTCATCATCTGGCTGAAATTGAGGAGCTGGAGCAAAAGTCCGATTCAGAGACAGAGAAATCACTGTAGATGCTGTCTGGATCTGACCTCCTTGCATTCGAAAGATATTTTCTGGAGCTACCGAACTCCATATGGAGTGTTCTCAACAGCTATAGAAAGCTAACATTTAGAGCTTTCCAAAAATTTGTAATAGTCTTTGCTTTGTTTCAGAATTGAAGGCCCAAAAGTGGAGTTCAACGCCAGTCTCCTGCTCTATTCTGGCATCCAACGCACAAAGGAGAAGAGACCAACGTCCAACACCCATAAAGGACCCCCTAGCCAGCGTTCAGCATCCTAGAGGCCTCCTAGCACGTGGATCCAAATCAAGCTCAACCCAAACACTCACCAAGTGGGCCCCAGAAATGAATTTTAGCACCAAAAGATAGTTTTACCCTTCTTATGTAATCCTTAGTCATTAGTTTAGTATTTAAAGGAGAAAGATCACCCTTGTTCAGGACTTTGTGCCGTATTTTCGAATTCCACATTGTATTTTCTATTAGTATGAGTTTCTAAACCTCCTAGGTTGAGGGGAGGAGCTCTGCTGACTTTTATGGATTAATAAAGTACTACTGTTCTATCTCAATTCACGTTTGATTCTCTATTCTAAGATGTATATCCGTTCTTCATCATTATGAATGCGTTGAACCGGCACAAGGTTATCTCATTCTAAAGGGGTTCAGAGTGAGTCTTTCATTGGACAATGATGAACCACCAACTTGATTATACATCTCTTAGATGGCTAATCCCTGACTTTGTTGAGGACATCTCGAGACACCAGTTCAGCCGAGGTACGGGGAGATTAGAGTCTTTGTGGTTGAGGCTAGAACCAAAGGTGCAGCATCCTCAAATCTGGAAGATTTGACCTTGTCTGTGGCATTTTGTGTAGGATCACAAAAGAGAATGAACTGCAGGAGCTTCACATTCAATGAGATTGGCGATCTCTTAAGATTGGCGTCAATTAGATATAGCCTGCCATAGAAGAAATCATTGATGCCACGAAAACTTGTCTCTCACCAAATTTCCACCGGCAAGTGCACCGGTTTGTCATCAAGTAAAAACTCACTATAGAGTGAGGTCAAATCCCATAGGGATTGGTTGGTTGATCAATGTTAATTGGAAAAATGTTCTAGTTGAACTAAATCAGATTTGAAATTGGGATTCCAGAATGTAAATTGGTTGGAAACTTAAATTGCAAGAAATTAAACGAACAGAAATTAAATTGCAGAATGTAAAGAGCACAAACTTAAATTACAAGAAAGTTAATGGGAATAGGGATTGAGCATCAAATTAAAGAGCAGAATGTAAAGAGAATGATAAATCAGAGTAGGGGATTCATTGGGGTCAGGAGATGTTATAATTCTCTGGATTAAATTCATTTTTATCTCTTCCTCAATTAATGCATTCATTGATCTCCTTGGCAATCTTAGGTGATTGGATCCCAATTCCTTGGCAATCCAATCTATCTGAGCGTGAACAATTGCCCAATTCCTTGATTTAAGTGCTCATGGGAAGAGATGAAGTATGGTCGTTGATTTTACCGCACACATTCATAGATTAAAGTGTTGGTAGGATTACATGTCACGATATCCATCCAAGCCCTAACCTAATCATAATGTGAGAAAAAATTCAAGCATGATTCTGTGATTTCTCTCTCAAGCCAATCACAGAACCCAATTACATTCAATTTCTTTCCCAAGACAATTGAATGATTAAATGAAGAACAAATTCTTTCCAGGCAGATCAAGAGAAAAGAAAGAAGAAGAAGTATGAAAACTAATATTGATCCATTGAATTACACAGAGCTCCCTAACCCGATGAAAGGGGTTTAGTTGGTCATAGCTCTAAAAATGGAAAACGAAGTTGAAAAATAAATTCCAGAATAAAAATTTCAAAGTACAGAGAAAGTAAATGGGCAGAGTTTGCGTTCTCTCTCCGTAAGACCCCTAACTAACTTAACTTTAAACTATTTATACACTCCTTCAATTGATCTTACAGTCATCTGATTTGGGCTTTTGGCCTTTGTTGAAGTTGATCTAATTGACTCCCAATGCTGTTGAAAAGAGAGAGGTGTTCAATTGTGCAATTCTGATATCAACGTTTGAGTCAACGTTTTTTAGTAAACGTTGAATCAAACGTTCTTTAAGAAAATTGGATTTTGGTTGCTGCAATCAACGTTTGACTCAATGTTGGGGTGCCAACATTCGCTCGTCCACAAGTACGCGTACATGTACGCGTGGATGAGCTATTTTACCCATTTACGCATCCACGCTGCCTATGCGTGTGCGAGTTTGGGACCAGAGTGCACATCCACGCGTGCGCGTCACCTACGCATGCGCGTGGATGTAAATTCCCTAAGTCCAATTTTTGAAAGGCTATCAAAGATGTTGGCCCCAGCGTTGGAGTGGCAACGTTCCCTCCAACGCTGGCCTATCCACGCGTGCGCGTCACTTATGCGTGCGAAAGGATTGTTACCATTCACGCTCACGCGTATGCATCATGTGCGCGTGCGTGTCGATGCACTTTACTAAATTCCAGAATTGGACCACATATCGCGAATGTTGGACCTCGCGTTGGACTGGCAACGCTCCCTCAAACGTTGGCCTATCCACGCGTGCATGTCACCCACGCAGGCGCGTGGATGCCAAATCTCAAAATCCCAATTTTGAAGAGTTATCCCACGTGTTTGCCTCAACGTTGGAGTGGCAACGTTCCCTCCAACGTTGGCGCATTCCCGCGTGTGCGTCACCCTCGCGTGCGCATGGATCATCAAAATTCCACTATGCACGCGTGTGCGTCGCCCATGCATACGCGTCGCATTCAATTTTTCCAATTTCTAGAAAGCAGTTTGTATCACATAGCGTTGGAGCTAAAGTTGGCTTGCCAACGCTCCCTCCAACGTTGACACCAGAATTATGCAGAACTTTTGCTTTGCCTCTCCTTCCAATGTTTGAGGCAACATTAGTGGTCCAACTTTTGCCACCATTGTTGCTTCTCCTCCTTCTTTTCATGGACATTCTTCAACTTCCTTTCATGCATTTTGATGGGGAAAAAATCGTCGGTAAAGAATTTCACAAAAATAGTCGCGTTGCAAGTATAGATCTAAATCGACAATTAAACCTTAATCAAATTTAATTTGTTTGTCACTAAAGCAAACCCAATAAAAATAAACCGAAGTATTTAAACCTCGGGTCGTCTCTCAAGGAATTGCAGGGAAGTATGTTACTATTGGTTATGGGATTATATCTTTTTGGGTTTTGAGCTTAAGAAACAAGTAATGTAAATAACAAGGAAATAAAATAACTACTAAGAAAAATCCTAGCAAGGTTTGATAATTAGAATTCCTATCCCTATTATCATTGTCAATTATAGTGGTAATTACCTTTTGCTTTCACTTAGTTAACCTCAAACAATGAAGAAAAGTCAAGTGAGTAAAGTTAAATTAAGTTCACAAGTCCTAGTCAAAGACTAGTGTTAGTGAATCTCAAGCCAATTAGCAAATCTCAATCACCAATCAATAAAAGACCTTTGATAATTCAAGAGTCTCTAATTACTCAATCCAAGCTAAGCATATAAAAAGTTAATTTGAAATCCAACCAAGCATTTTGTCAAACACTTGGTGGGCGCAAAATAAAAGCATAGAAAAGCAATAAGAGGATGTAAATACTAAAACCAACAATTGTAAAACCAATGATAACAAATAATGGAAAAAGCAATAAATATGAAATACCGTAAATTGCATTAAATAGAAAATCAAATCAAACATGATAATTTATAACCTAAATTGACAACATAATATCTTTTGTTTTTATTTAGAATTCTTCACTCTGGAAAGGGGTTGAATTCAGTTGACTGCTTGTGTGAGCCTCAGAAGGAGAATCACTTGCATTAGATCTGAAGCTCTTTCCTTCACAATTTTTATTACCAACACTATTCGGGAAGAATTGAGGTTTTGAGAATTTGTGTGGCTAATGGATAAGAGAACATGATCTAACTATTCTCATGAAAATTAGATCAAGAAATTGGCAAGATTGATTGTGATTAGAGAGATTGGATTGCCAAGGAATTGGGATCCAATCAATTTCAATCCGCCATAGATCTACTTAAATGGTTGATGAAGGAGTTGAGATCCATTTGATTCATGAAGGATTACAATATCTCCGATCCCTGATGAATCACTTTCTCTGATTTTCTTCATTTCAAACTTCCCTAATTTCAATTTTCATTTGATTTGTTTTGTTGTTTGAATCCCTGCACCAAATTTCCTTTATAATTCATGCAATTTAAATTTCCTTTCAATTTAGATTATGCAATTCACTTTCTTGCACTCTAACATTCAGTTATTTACATTTATTGCAATTAAAATTTCAGCTCTTTTAAATTTCTTGCACTTTAAGATTCAACAATTTAAATTTTTTGTCATTTACGTCTTTGCAATTTACTTTCTGCAATTTACAGTCTGTTCAATCAATTTTCACTCAAATCATTAATATTAACTTAACTAAATTCATCACCTCACTAAAGTTGCTTAATCCATCAATCCCTATGGGATCGACCTCACTCCGGTGAGTGATTACTCCTTGATGCGACCCGGTACACTTGCTGGTTAGTTTGTGCGGAATCGATTTTCCCTCATCAAAATTATAAGTACCCACAAACAATTATCAATAGAAAACAACTCAAATAACACTATCAATCATAGAAAACATCAATGCACTAATAGAAATCCAAGATCCACAAAGTTCATAAAATGAGAAGAAAAAGAGAAATAACAAGAGAACACAATTTCAACACAAGATCTAAACAAAATCAGAACTAGAGAACTCAAATTAAGTAATTGAAACTAAAATTAACAAGACCCAATTTAGAATTCCAACAAAGGAAGATAAAAAACAAACTAAATCTAAAGAGAAGTAAGAGTTACTCTCTATAGAAAACAAGAACTAAAAAAACTAGCTAAAATTAAGTGTATTGTGTGAATGATTGGATCCCCCCTTCCTCCATCAATTCCTGGGTCTTTTCCATGCAGAATCAAGTTTGATTTGGGCCTGGAGCCTCTCAGAAATCGCCAGCCACGATTTCATTAATAATATCACGTGCTGGGCGTCATGCGTGCACATCGGCCACGCGTGCGCGTCATCTGAGTTCTACAAGCCATGCGTACACGTCGAGCATGCGTACGCGTCGGTCATTGCTGTGCCAAACCACGCGTGCGCCTCACTTCCAGTTCTCCAAAGCTTCATTCTTCATATTCCTTCCACTTGTGCATGCTTCCTTTCCATCTTCTAGACCATTCTTGCCCTATAGATCCTGAATCCACTCAACAAACACATCACGGCATCGAATGGTAATAGAAGAGGATTAAAATATAGCATTTTTAAGGTTAAAAAGCATGTTTTAAGCCATGAAGCAAAATTAGGAAGAAAACACAAAAGCATGCAATTTATATGAATAAGTGTGGAAAATATTGATAAAACCCCCCAAATTCTACACAAGATAAACTACAAAATTGGGGTTTATCAATGTCATATGTTACAGCTGCTCAACAGGAAAGAAGGCCCCAGAGGAGGAAGAGAGTGCTACAACAAGAAGCACAACAAGAAGAAGAGCAGTGTAACACCTCATTACCCCAAGCCTTACCTCTAGCCGTAAGGCAAAGAATAACAAAGTGCCACGACAGTTCTAAAGCTCCAATAATATTATATATATAGAAGAAAATAGTAACACTAGAAGCCCGATGAAGGAATAAAAGCTCAACTTGCGTAAAGCAAAATTTACAAAACGCGAAGCGTTCACACATCAAAAACTAAACGTATAGGTACGAACAGAGAAGACATAATATAGTGACAACTCTTTTCTAAATTGATAAGCAAATTTTAGTCAGTTAAGAACTGTACTTGCACTGCTGTTTTCTCTATAAATTCTTAATCGGAAAATTTCAACCCGCATCAGTATCATGCCACTTTTGGTTTATGAGAAGTTGAACCTTGCACCGTTGAAGCGATTCGGAGCTAGGTTTGTGTTAACGGACAAGAGTATAGTTTTGGTTGTGGGGGTTGCTAAGAATGTATTGATGAGAATTCAGGACTTAATTTTTCTAGTGGATTTTCATATCCTAGAGACACCTCCCATTGATTCAAATAGATCATCTTCCATCATACTTGGAAGACCATTCTTGAAGACATCCCGGTTTAAACTAGATACATTTTTCGGGAACTATTTATTTGAAACCAAATGGAAAGTGGTGAAGTTTAAATTGGAGGAAATTATGAGGCAACCCTTAAAGGTGCATTCCATTTTTGGTTGTGACATAGTTGAAGACGATGTAGTTGAAGTCCAATTTGGAAATGATGATGAGTTAGGTGTCATTAAAGGCTTGGGAATAAAAAGAGTTGGCAAAAAAGAGGAAAATGATCCACAACTTCCATGCTATCAACGAAACAAGGCACCCAATCATGGTTTAATTAACAAGTAGAAGCATCTTCCCTTGAAGGACACTCTTACCAAGAGCAACAAGGAGGACAAGATGGATGTCCTTGAGGATGTCCCAAAGAGATGAATCATGATCTCATGACTATCCAACTTAAGGACGTTAAAGAAAAGTGCTAGGTGGGAGACACCCCACCATGGTATGATCCTCCATTTTTCTTTGTTTTCATATGAATACTTGTTTGGATTGGTTGATTTTTGTTAGTTTTAGATTTTTGATACTTTGCATCCCTGTTGTTTATGTAAATATGTACCTTAAGAACTTTGTTCTATTTGTTTAGAGCCTTAGAATGCAGAAATTGGTGGTATTATGTGTAGAGAAGCCTCTTAGGGAGAGGATGAAAATTTTTGTTCCCATCACTACATGCTTACGTATACATACTGGAAAGTTTTTTTGTTTCCAGCTATCTAGGCATACGCGGACATAACCTATGCGTACGTATACGCGGTAATTTAGCCCAAGACGCATACGCATTGACTGTATGCGTACGCATTGCCCCTGGACAGAGAGCATCATATGCGTATAGGGCCTTCACTTATGCGAATTTCACTGGCCCCCAGCTTTGTATGTGTACACGACCTTGCTGCATGCGTACGCATTGCCCTGAAATTGGCCCAAGACGCCTACGCATTCCTTGTATGTGTGTGCATTAAGGCCAGGCAGAGAGCACCTCACACGTACATGCTGTTTGCGTACACGACCTATGCTCCCCATCCCTCATTGACGTGTACGCGATCCTCTTTAGACGTTGATGTCAGGGCATCTTGGCTAGCTTTACAAGCCATTTTTAGTATGTTTTAGATTTATTTCATGCATTTTCTTAGTCAACAATCAAGCATCTGGATGAGTTATGTATGCATGTCTTGATTCAATCAACACTGTGAATTATACATATTTTCATGAGATTAATGGAAATAACTACTTGATGCAATGAATGATGCATTATCTTCTGATTATAGAAAAACTTTGATGCAATTGTTTGATTGATGATAGGCAACAGGAAGTAGAGGAAAGCAAGAGAGGAATGGCGTTAGTGGCCATGTTAACGACACTAACGCCAGTATCAACGCCAGCTTCTAAGGGAGGAGTGGCGTTAGTGACAACGTTAACACCACTAAGGCCAGTATTAATATAGGGGAAGCAAGGAAGAGTGGCGTTAGTGGTGGAGTTAGCCACTCACTAAGGCCAGCGATGGTATCACTCCAAGGAAGGAATGGCGTTAGTGGCAAAGTTTGTGCCACTAACGCCAGTGCTAACGTGACACAAGAGCAAGATGTGGCTTTAGTGGCCACGTTAATGCCACAAAAGCCAGCGATAACGTGGAGCAAGGAAGACTTGGGGCGTTAGTAGCAACGCTAGTTCCACTGACGCCAGTACTAACGTCCGTGAGCCATGCAATATACAGAGCATTATCCACACTAACGTCCGCCCTAACGTCAATGCAGCTTCAACTAATACCTTCCAGAAAGCTGAGAAAAGCCCAAAGAGTTTGCTAACTGCTTCAACTAAGGCCAAGGGCCCACATCTAAGTACTTGAAGACTCATTTGAAGATCACACAAGTAGTATATATAGGAAGAGTTTTGAACTTGAAAGGAGAACGGACTCTGATAGAAGAGGATCCTAATTGGAAAACTCTAAATCAATTTTCTTTCTTCTGTGTACTTAGTTACTTTTCATGTACTTTCTTTTTCTTTCTATGTTTTCCAAAGCAATGATGAACTAAACCCCACATCATTAGGGGGAGGAGCTCTGTTATAATTCAAATGAATTAAGGAAATTCCTCTTCTTCTTAATCCGTTTATTGTAGCTAAGAGATAACTTCTGTACTTAATAGATCTATTCACTACCGGAAGGGGGTTTAAATCCATTTGAATTTTTATGTGGGCCTCAGAAGGGGAATCATAGAAATTAGTGTGAAGCTCTTTCTCTCATAACTCTTTTGATCAATAAATTCCTAGTTTGAATTGAGATCTTAAGAGCTTGTGTGGCTTGTGGATAAGAGAATTGAACTTAACCTCTTCTCATGAACAATTTGATCAAGGAATTGGCAATTGGTTGTGTTAAGAGAAATTAAGTTGCCAAGGAATTGGAACTCAATTAATTATAATCCGTAATAGATTTACTTCATATGATTGAGAATGAAGTTGAGACCCACTATTTCAAGAAGGATTATAATATCTCCAATCCCTAATGAATCTCACCCATTGTTGCCTTTCCTTTCAATTGCTTTAGGTTTCTTGTTATCTTCGATTCCCAGCACCCAAAGCCCATTTACATTTCATGCAATTTAATTTTCATCACCATTTACATTCTTGCCTTTACTTTCTTGCTATTTAAGTTTTAGCTCTTTTAATTCCTTGTCATTTAAATTTTCTGCTCCTTATCATCCTATAATTTACTTTCAGCTCTTTATCTTTCAGTCATTAACTTTTTATGTCATTTACATTCTTGCAATTTAATTTTCATCGCCATTTACATTCTTGCCTTTACTTTCTTGCTATTTAAGTTTTAGCTCTTTTAATTCCTTGTCATTTAAATTTTTTGCTCTTTATCATTCTGTAATTTACTTTCAGCTCTTTATCTTTAAGTCATTTACTTTTTATGTCATTTACATTCTGTAAATTTCACAAAAATCATCAAATATTTGCTCAACTAGATCGATTACTTAACTAAAGTTGCTTAATTCATCAATCCCTGTAGGATCGACCTCACTCAACAGTGAGTTATTACTTGGCGATTCGGTACACTTGCTGAAGGAATTTGTGCTGTGCAAATTTCCAGTAATAAAGTTTTTGGCGCTGTTGCCAGGGATTGATTCAGATTAACAATGATTAAGTGGGTGATAGTCTAGATTGAGCATTTTTCTTTGTTTTTGTTTAAGGATACTAACTGTTTGACACATTGTGTCTGCTAATTCTACCACGTACACTAGCAATAGAGTGATCATTTTGCTTTTGGTCTGTCTTTGTGTTGTGTATGCCAGGAGGGAGAAAGGCAACATCAACCTCCTTTGATTCTGAGCCAGAGAGAACTTTTCTAAGATTGAAAAGAAAATCTAGAGGGAAAAGAGTTGTTGGTGAAGAGGATTCTGAAGAAGACTTGGATCAAGTCATGGAGGATGAGATACATGAGGAAGGAGTGGCTAACAACAACAACCAACCTCCCAGGACAGTGCTAGCCTCCTATACTATTCCTGATCCTAGGAATTGTGGGAGTAGCATTCTTACTCCTAATGTACATGCCAACAACTTTGAGCTTAAACCTCAGCTCATTACTCTAGTTCATAACAACTGCCAGTTTGGAGGAGGTGCTTTGGAGGACCCAAATCAACACCTATCCGTTTTCCTAAGGATATGTGACACTGTCAAAACTAATGGAGTACATCCAGACAACTACAAGCTACTTCTATTTCCCTTCTCTTTAAGGGACAAAGCAACTCAATGGTTGGAAACCTTCGTGTTCATGCCCTGGGTCGAGCTGTACGACCCGGGCTGATTAAAGACAAGTTGACCGACCTCTTCAGGTCTAGATTCCCCGACCTCTTCTTAAAGAGTTCGGCCGAATCGCCATGGGAGCCCAAAGCAAGCCCAAACGAAGGAACACAACCCAAATCCAAAGGCAGCCAAAGCCTAGAAAGATAAAGGCGGTTTTCCTTAGAAGATAAGATGACCTCACTCAAAGATAGGATAAGATAACTAACTTATCTCCAGAAAGGTCACTCCACACTATTATAAATACACTGGAGCACCCAGGTATAACTCATACTCTAATTCTACAAAATACCTGCTTAATGCCCATGATAACATAAGCATCAAAGTCTCTTGAAGGTACCACCACCCTCCGGTGGCGAAGGATCAGCACCATCTCCAGCTCTACCAGTTCCACCAGGTCAGACACAACTGCTCCGGCCACCAGAGCAGATCTCATCCGAGATCGACCTACAGTTTCAGGTAACCCTCGGAACATTGGCGCCGTTGCCGGGGACCCTGGAAGTCATCCCATCACCATGGTAGACAACATGTACAACGATCACAACTCTGATTTAGAAAATAGGATGCCGCACAAGAACGCGGACACCATACCGAAAGATACTTCTCAACCAAACGGAGACAAGCACCCTCCAAACAAAAAAATTCTAGAAGCTCTCCGAGAATAGCAGAATCGTCTCAAGCAGCTCGAACAGGAGGCTGAATACCAGCGCGAAGCCGAAAGAAACCTCCGAAGAGAAACTAGACGATGCCGGGAGTTAGAGGACAAACTACTAAAGCTCGAAGCCGACTTTAGAGCCAAAACCGAATTTAGATCACGGGGACAGCCCTCACGGGGACAGCCCCCATAAGGATCAAGATCCCTTCACAAAAGAAATCTTGAAAGATAATGTTCTAAAAGACTTTAAAGCTCCCGACATGACCCCTTATGACGGAACCTCTGACCCTAGCCATCATCTCAGCAATTTTAGAAGCAGAATGTATCTCATTGACGCCTCGGATGCTATTCGTTACAAAGCCTTCCCGACTACCTTGACAAAGACGACAATTAAGTAGTTCGATAGTTTGCCTTCTAGATCCATCACAAGTTTTGACGACTTAGCCAAAAAGTTTCTTTCTAGATTCTCCATCCAGAAGGACAAGGCCAAACATGCCCCAAGCTTATTAGGAATCAAACAAGGTGACAGGGAGAGTCTCCAATCTTATATGGAAAGATTCAACAAGGCATGCCTGGACATACAAAGCCTACCAACAGAAGCAGCCATCATGGGTCTCATCAATGGCCAGCAAGAAGGACCTTTTAGTCACTCCATATCAAAGAAACACCCAACATCTTTAAATGAAGTAGAGAAACGGGCAGAGAAGTATATCAACATGGAAGAAAATTCTCGACTAGGAGAGACCTCGAAACCCAGATTCTCCTACCCCTCCCGAGATAAGGACAAAGACTCCAAAAATAAAGAAGATCGGCATGGAGATAAACTTAAAAAATACCACAATTACACCCCTCTTCGGGTGTCTCTTGTGGATGTTTTCTGAGAGGTATGCCACATTGAGAAGATTCCACCACCTCGCCCAATCAAGAGCAAAAAAGGAGGGAAAAATTGGACAAAATAATGTGAATACCACTGATTCTATGGACATCCTACCAACGAGTGCTTCGGCTTAAAGAATGTCATAGAAAAACTGGTAAGAGATGGGTGACTAGATCGGTACTTAGCAAATAAGACGGATGAAACCAGAAAAAGAAGAAGAGATGAAGAGGTCGGACGAGCAGAGCGACCACCTCACACCCCGGAGAGGCACATTCATATTATAAATGGAGTATTCGCTGGAGGAGGGATCTCGAAATCATCTCACAAAATGCACCTTAAATAAGTATATCATGTTGAGGGAGAAGGATTACCCGACCTCCCTGCTATTACCTTCAACCAAGAAGATGCGGCATGCATCATCCCAGGACATGATGATTCCCTGGTCATTACTATCATATTGGCCAATGCTAGTCTCCACCGTATACTGGTGGACCAAGGAAGCTCAGCAAATATCTTGTTTAAACTCGCTTTCGACAAACTCGGCCTACAAGAAAAAAAGCTCAGGGCATATCTGAACAGCTTGTTTGGACTGGGAGATACTCCAATCCAACCACTTGGATGTATCTCAGTACACACAACCTTCGGCAAGGGAACTCGATCAAGGACACTCAACATAGACTACATCGTAGTCGACGTGAGCTCAGCCTACAACGCCTTGATAGGTCGGACAACACTGAATCAGCTTGCCACGGTAGTTTTGACTCCGCATCTATGCATGAAATTCCCAACTTCAGAAGGGATCGCCATGGTAAAAGGAGACCAGAAAATTGCGTGGCGATGTTTCAACGAAAGTCTAAACCTTAGAGGCAAATGAGAAGAAATCAACACTATCGAGCTCGGGAGAGTTTAAGGATGGGAAAAACTTCGTCCACAACCTGAGGGCGAGATCGAGGAAGTCCAGATCGGGGATATCCCAGATAAGACAACAAGTATTGGAGCAACCTTGAAAAGAGATATAAAGGAGCCTCTGATACGGTTCCTAAAGGATTATGCCGACCTCTTTGCATCGAAGGCTGCAGACATGCCGGGCATAGATCCCAAACTAATGTGCCACAAACTGGCAGTATACCCGGGATCTCATCCAGTACAGCAAAGGCGTAGGAAACTTGGACTAGAAAGGTCACAAGTCGTGGAGGAAGAGGTGCAAGCCTTGCTGGGGGCAGGATTTATAAAAGAGGTCAAGTACCCACTATGGCTAGCCAACGTTGTCTGGGTAAAAAAGTCAAATGGGAAGTGGCGGATGTGCACCGACTACACCGATCTCAATAAAGCCTGCCCAGAAGATCCCTATCCGCTCCCAAGTATCAACACCCTAGTGGATGCCTCCTCCGGATACAAATACCTCTCATTCATGGATGCTTACTCAAGATACAATCAAATCCCGATGTACCCACCTGATCAAGAGAAGACCTCATTCCTAACCCCAAAGGAAAATTACTGTTATGTCATCATGCTATTCGGGCTCAAAAACACAGGAGCTACCTACCAAAGATTGATGAACAAAGTCTTCGTAGAACACATTGGGAAACTCATGGAGGTATATGTGGAAGACATGTTGGTAAAAACACAAAGTGAGGAATCATTACTGACCGACCTCACCAAAATGTTCGATACCATAAGAAAGCATGGCATGCGACTTAATCCTGCAAAGTGCACTTTTGCAGTAGAAGCTGGCAAATTTCTGGGTTTCATGCTAATACAACGGGGAATCAAGGCGAACCCGGATAAATGCCAGGCTATACTCAACATGAAAAGTCCAAACTGCGTCAAAGAAGTACAACAACTCAACGGAAGACTGGCAGCTTTGTACAAATTTCTAGCCGGATCGGCCATAAGATCTCTCCCCTTTTACGCCATACTAAGGAAGGGAAAG
>NC_029785.2:64257195-64371420 GCF_000816755.2 Arachis ipaensis
GGAAAGAGGTTTGAATGGAAAACAGAGTGCTAGCAAGCCTTCTAGGATTTCAAAAACTTCCTGGGACAACCACCCATCTTTACCCGGCCACGGAAGGAGAAGCACTCATATTATACCTCACAGTGGGAACTCAGACAATAGCCTCAACACTAGTCAGAGAAGATGAAAATGGGTAACAACCCATCTACTTCATCAGCAAAGCTCTACAAGGGGCCGAACTGAACTATCAAAAGATAGAAAAGTTCACCTACCCCCTCATACTAACTTCTCAACGACTTTGCCCATATTTTCAAGCTCACACCATCAAGGTTAGGACCAACCAACCCATGAAAGGTATTCTACAGAAGACAGACTTAGCCGGTAGAATTCTACAGTGGGTAATCGAGCTATCTGAGTTCGATCTCCAATATTCGGACTACCATTAAGTCTCAGTATTTGGCCGACTTCACCGCCGAGTACACTGACACCCCGGGAACTCCTACCAAATGGAATCTCTATGTAGATGGCTCTTCAAACAAAACCGGGAGTGGTGCGGGTGTGATAATAGAAAGCGATCAAGGAACCCAAATCGAACTCTCCCTAAAATTTGAGTTCCTTGCTTCAAACAACCAGGCCGAGTATGAAGCATTGCTAGCTGGTTTGAGGCTGGCCAAGGAGGTCGGAGTTCAAAAGCTTACCATCTTCAGCGATTCCCAAGTAGTCACTTCGCAAATAGTAGGAAGCTACCAGGCTAAGGACCCTATCATGAAAAAATACTGGACAAAACCAGGGAATAGCTTGGAAAACTCGAGGAATATGAAGTCTGCCACACACCTCAGGAATAGAATGCTCGAGCTGATGCACTCTCAAAATTAGCCAGCACCAAACTAGGGGGCAATAATAAAATTCTCATCCAGGAAATACTACAGAGCCCATAAATTTTGGAGGAAGAAAAGGTCCTAACCATATCAGGTCGGGATCAAGGATGGATGACCCCCATAATTAACTACCTCAAATCAGAGACACTCCCTACAGATAAGAAGGAGGCGAAGAGGCTAAGATGAGAGGCACAACACTACACCATCATAAACAACAGCCTCTACAAAAGAGGGATTTCAATGCCCCTATTAAAATGTATGCTGGCCTCCAACACAAAAGAGGTTCCAGAAGAAATACATAGTGGCATATGTGGCAACCATCTTGGAGCACGAGCTCTCTCCAAAAAAGTACTCCGAGCCGGGTTCTTTTGGCCGACTTTACAAAAAGAAGCAACCGAGTTCGTTAAGACATGCCCACCATGTCAGAAACATGCTAACTTTCACATCGCCCCACAAGAGGAGCTCATCAGTATAACATCACCTTGGCCATTTGCAAAATGGGGACTCGGCCTCTTAGGACCCTTTCCTCAAGGATCAGGACAAGTCAAGTTCCCATCGTAGGGGTGGATTACTTCACAAAATGGATTGAGGCAGAGCCCCTAGCTAGTGCCACTGCTCAAAGAAGTCAGAAGTTCTTGTACAGAAACATTGTTACAAGGTTTGGGGTTCCTTACTCCATCACCACAGACAATGGCACTCAATTCACGGACACAGGCTTCAGGAAGATGGTAGCGAATTTAAAAATAAAGCACCAATTCACATCCGTTGAACACCCGCAAGCTAATGGACAAGCAGAAGCAGCTAACAAAGTCATATTGGCCAGGTTAAAACAGAGATTACAGGACGCAAAGAGAGCCTGGGCTGAAGAGCTCCCACAAGTCCTCTGGGCATATCGAGCGACTCCACACTCCACCACAAGGGAATCACCTTTTCGATTGGCTTACGGAATAGATTCAATGATCCCGATAAAAATCAAAGAAGGATCCCCTAGAATGATCCACTACAATGAAGAGGTCAACTCCCAAAATCAAAGGGAAGAGCTTGACCTACTTCCTGAAATCCGAGAAAGAGCTCGGATTAGGGAAGAGGCGTTAAAACGTCGAATGGCCTCAAGATACAATCAGAGAGTCGTCCAGCAAAGTTTCACCAACAACGATCTCATCTTAATCCGAAATGACATCGGAACAGGTCGACCTGGAGAAGGAAAGCTCGCAGCTAACTGGAAAGGATCCTACCGAGTTATAGAAGTACTAGGAAGAGGCTACTACAAGGTGTCCGACCTCGAGGGGTGAGAGCTACCAAGGTCATGGCATGCCTGCAACCTAAGAAGGTATTATAGTTAGAAAGATCTTAGGTCAAGGTGCACTCTTTATCCTGAAAAGGTTTTTTAATGAGGCACCAAACCTGGATCTACAGAATTACCCGACTTAGAAGGCTAAGCACCCGCATGTATATATTCTTGCCTATATGCCTATTTTCTATTTGAATAAAATTTTCCAGATTCTCTACAAAGTCTCTCTACCAAGACGCATTAATCTGAACGCAAAAATTGATCGCCTGATGGCAAAGCTACAGGTCGACAAGGTGAAAACCAAATTCACCGCCCGATCATGATGAAAACCGAATTCATCGTTCAATTGCGACGAAGGTCGGCAAGGTGAAAAAAGTATTCACCGCCCGATTTCTACAAAATCGGCGAGATGAAAAAGTGATAAAAACGGATTAATGGAAGAAGTTATAAAAAGTAATCCATAAACAGAGGCCTGACAAGGTCTGAGTAAAAATGGACTGATAAAAATAACTTAGGATGGACCGACATGAAGAAGTTGGACCAATCGACATGAAAGCGACAAAAGTTATAAAAAGTAATCCATTGAAAGAGGCCTGACGAGGTCTGAGTAAAAATGGATTGCTAAAAATAACTTATGATGGACCGACATGAAGAAGTCAGACCAATCGACATGAAAGTGACAAAAATTATAAAAAGTAATCCATAGAAAGAGGCCTGACGAGGTCTGAGTAAAAATAGATTGCTAAAAATAACTTAGGATGGACCGACATGAAGAAGTCAGACCAATCAACATGAAAGCGACAAAAGTTATAAAAAGTAATCCATAGAAAGAGGCCTGACGAAGTCTGAGTAAAAATGGATTGCTAAAAATAACATAGGATGGACCGATATGAAGAAGTCGGACCAATTGACATGAAAGCGACAAAAGTTATAAAAAGTAATCCATAGAAAGAGGCCTGACGAGGTCTGAGTAAAAATGGATTGCTAAAAATAACTTAGGATGGACCAACATGAAGAAGTCGGACTAATCGACATGAAAGCGACAAAAGTTATAAAAAGTAATCCATAGAAAGAGGCCTGACGAGGTCTGAGTGAAAATGGATTGCTAAAAATAACTAAGGGCTGACCGACGTGAACAAGTCGGACCAACCAAACAAAGCTACAAAGTTATAAAAAGTAATCCATAGAAAGAGGCCTGGTAAGGTCTGATTAAAAATGGGTTACTTAAAATAACTCGAGAAAGATCGACAAGAAGAAGTCGGACTAACAAGAGACGAGCGCTAGAAGGGACACAGCTCGCCCCAAAAAAGCCACGACCTCGCAACAAAAGCTACCAAAATTGGTTTAAAAGCGTTCTATGAAGAATACTAAAAAGTTGTCAAACAAAGCTAGCCTTAAAGTTCACTTTGACTAAAGCAGGAAACAAACAAACATAAAGGCAATCAAAAAGAGGTTGGACAGCAAAATTCCAACACTCTAAAGATTCCTGGAAGTGCCAAAAGCTGCAAACAGTCATATCAAGAGAGACAAAGCTACTAAAATAAAAACTCAGGAGGGCACCTGAAAGTCGATCCTAGGATTTCGAAAGCATTTGTTTTTCCTAAATAAAGTTGCTAAGAAAAGCAACTAAAATGCAATGCCACGCCGGGCTCAATTACAAGAAATCAAAGTCTAAAAGCCTACAAATCGGGCTATACAAAATACATCAGAAAAGTCATAGGGAGTCCAAGCTCTACTCAAGTGCGGCACCCTGAGTTGTTGAGGGAGGAATGATATTCATCGGAATCGCATCTACAGTCCCATCCTCCCGATTTAAGATCTGGACGTCGGGGTCGGACTCAGGGTGGCCGACCTCAGCAGCAGGAGTCGAAGAAGTCGCTGCAGCAGGAGCTTTGATTGGGGGCTCAGGGGGAGGACCATCCTCCTCATCTTCATCTGGGGCAAGAACAATCTTACCATTTTTAATGATGTTATCCAAACTAAAAAGACTCAGGTCGAGCTCGGGAGCAAGAACTCGGACCTGAGCTTTTAGGTTCTCATTTGCATCCGTCACACTGCCCATGAGATGACCTTGAAGCTCAGAATAGTCAGCATGGGCCGATTCAAGCCTCTCCCTGACCTCCAGCAACTCGCCATAAGTACGGGTATAACTCTCCTTCGACTTCTTGGCCATCTTCTCGGCTAGATTCGTAGCAGCTTCCGCAGAAATCGCCCTGGATTTCTCCTTTTCAACATCTAGTTCCAGCTTGGCCGCCTTAGCGTCCAGTTCATCCTTCAAAGCCTTAATCCTATTGAACTCGGACTTGGCATCTTTCATAAAGGCTTTAATAGCATGAACAGGAGATTCTTGGACAGTACGGAACAAGGCCGCACCCATGTGAGCCATTCGAACACTATTGCTGGTGATAAAATCTAGATGGTGCAGGATGGACACATCGTCCATGGGAAGTAGGCCATAAGAAGTGATCTGGTTATCAACAAACCCCACAGCATCAAAGTCAGGGGCATCCAGGTCATAGGGCTCAACAGTCTTCTATTTTTTGGGAGGAGGACCAGCAGCAGAAGGAGAGGCAGCACCAGGGGTCAACTGGGGTTGATAAGAAGAAACCAGGCAAACCTGGGGAGTAAGTATAACTTTCCTCAACCGGGAAGTATCCGAGGTCGACCTCCTCTGAGTAACCTTTGAAGATTCCTCCCCAGAAACTTTGACCGAGATGTTCTGAGCTGCAATCGCCTTCCTCGCCCTCTTAAAAGCCTTCATGGAATCAGTGGTCTTCACCATCTCTGAAGAAATAAAACAGCAAAACCAAAGTTGCAAATAAAAAAGAGGTGGATTGACAAAACAAACAAAATACAAACAAGGCTAAAAAGAAATTGGCAGCTACCCAATTCAGCTCGAAGAAGGGAGGGATCCCCTAAGAACCTCTTCGTATCAAGATGGGGAGGCTCCCCCCAATTTTCCACTTGTACATGTACAAAAGCCTGCTCAATTTCATCCAACATTTCCCAAGAATACCTAGACACCACCACATTCTTTTGCCAGCATAAAGGGAAAGCTGGTTCATCATTTTGGTCCAAGAAGAAAGGCGGAGCTCCTTTAACAGCTCAGACCTTGAAATAGAAGTTTTTAAAGTCCCTAAAAGACTCATCATACTTGGAGAACACTTTCTTTCCCTGGGAAGCACGGAAAGAAATCCAGGAGGCCTTCTTCTTAGCTACCCCAGGCTTCGTCAAAACAAAAAGGTAAAGAAAGAGAGTTTGAGAAGGTTGAACATCCAGTTCTTGACACAACAGTTGGAAGATTTTTATGAAGCCCAACGAGTTCGGGTGGAATTGAGAAGGAGCTACGTTGCAGGACCACAACAGGTCGGTCTCAAAGGAAGTAAAAGGAATGGTAATGTTCATTTGGCTAAATAGTCATACGTATAAAAGAAGGGACGTTCCCCCTGAGTAAGAGAAGGAAAACAAACCCTTTCATCTGGATCGGGCACTACCAACTCGTAGTTTTTCTCCAGATCTCTACTACCGCAAATCCTATAATGCCTCCTAAGTCACACACAGTACTCAGAATCAACCACGGAAACACACATCAAAACAAGGGAGTCCAGCCAGTCGGGCATGCCATCCGGGACCTTGGTAGACATCTCAACAATATTTTTGCGAGAAGACATGGGTCAACTAGTCCTACAGTAAGAAAAAGGAAAATGGGTTACTAATTAAACAGCTCAGACAAAATAGGAAACATCTCGGACAAATATGGAGATAACTCTGACAATAGCATGTGAATGTTAAAAGACTCAGAAACAGCAGAAAAAGGAAACCCCAAGACTCACACCAAGGTCCAGGGGCATCCTTTGGAGGCAATAACAAAGCAAGGGTCCAGAAAAAAGAAATATCTCGCAGTTTAAGCCCTAAAAACACAAAGAAGATAAAGCCTTCTCTAACAAAGGGCGATCCATACAAAACAGCAAACCATCAACATCAGACAGACCACGTAGAAATCATAAAAAATATATGGCCTTTTTAAAATTAACAGTTCATTACTTCAAGCTATAAACAGGAAAAGATCTACGTATAAAGAAATCAAGTAAAAGGGACAGAAACAAGCAACAAAGTGTGAAAACCCTCAAGGTACGCATTACAGGCACAATGATGCAGAAAAGATTCAAACTTTCTAACACGAACCCGAGCAAGGTCAAAACTTTTTCATGCCCAAATAAGCACAAGCATAAAAAGAACGGCGTGAAAAGTAAAAGAGAGAGAAGATGAAAAAATCAACCTGCAGGGGAGAGGAGACGATAAACGATCAGAGACTGAAGCAACGACCGAAACGACGCCAACGATCACCTTTGCAAGTGAGGAAAAAGAAAACACGAAGGCCCATAAATAGAAGGGTAAGGAGAAGGGAGAAGTTGCAGTAAGAGAAGAGAAGAGAAACTGAGGGAAGAGGCTTTGAAATTTAAAATGAAGATACAACGAGGGAAATAAAAGAAATGGCAAACAGTTAATGAGTTTTTGACATTCGCATGTTTCCAAGATAAAGCAAAACGCGCTGATGAGCGGATAATTTATAACCTTTTTGGCACTGTTTTTACATAATTTTTAGTATGTTTTAGTTACTTTTTATTATATTTTTATTATTTTTTATGCCAAAATCACATTTTTGGACTTTACTATGAGTTTGTATGTTTTTCTATAACTTCAGGTATTTTCTGGATGAAATTGAGGGACCTGAGCAAAAATCTTATTCAGAGTCTGAGAAAGGACTGCAGATGCTGTTGGATTCATGAATTAATGCAAGTACTATTGTTTCTCTTTCAATTCACGCCTACTTCTTCTCCAAGATATACTCTCGTACTTAATTTAGTTAAGTCAGAATAAAGACGTGACCCGTGACAATCACCCACTATCTTCGTTACTCGCTTAGCCAAGATCCGCGTGCCTGACAACCACAAGCGGTCTACATGATGTTCAACGTAGTCATTGGACGACAGCCGGAGTATATTCTCTTGGGTCTCTGATCAGCGATTCGCATCGTCTCTCCTAACAACAGAGCATCCGAATCTGAGATTAGAACCTTCGTGGTATAGGCTAGAACCATTGGCAGCATTCCTGAGATCCGGAAAGTCTAAACCTTGTCTGTGGTATTCTGAGTATGATCTGGGAAGGGATGACTGTAAAGAGCTTCAAGCTTGCGAATGTTGGGCACAGTGACAGTGTGCAAAAGGATAGAGAGATCCTATTCCAACGCTAGTGAGAACCCACAGATGATTAGCCGTGCGGTAGCTGTACCTGGTATTTTTCATCTGAGACGAGAAATCTGACAGTTGATTAGCCGTGCAGAGATCGTACCTGGTATTTTTCATCCGACAGGATCATACAGCTTGCCATGAAAGGGAGCACGCATGATTGGAAGAAGGCAATAGGAAAGCAGAGGTTCAGAAGCAACAAAGCATCTCCAAACGCTTATCTGAAATTCCCACCAATGAATTACATAAGTATCTTTATTTTATTTTGTGTTTATTTATCTTTTAATTATCAATACTCATAACCATTTGAATCCGTCTGACGAAGATTTACAAGATGACCATAGCTTGCTTCAACCCGACAATCTTCGTGGGATTGATCCTTACTCACGTAAGGTATTACTTGGACGACCCAGTGCACTTGCTGGTTAGTTGTGCGAGTTGTGAAAAGTGTAATCACAATTTCGTGCACCAAGTTTTTGGCGCCATTGCTGGGGATTGTTCGAGTTTGGACAACTGACGGTTCATCTTGTTGCTTAGATTGGGTAATTTTATTTCATATTTAAGCTTTCTATTTTTTATTTTTATTTTCGAAAAAAATACAAAAAAATATTTAAAATATGTGTTTTCGAAAAGTCATTCAAAAATTTTTAAGAATGAATTATAGAGCTTCATGTGACATGTTGAAACCTGGCTGGCTGTTAAGCCATGTCTAATCTTTTGGACTGAGGTTTCCACTTTCCATCGTAGAAAGGACATGTCTGTATTTGTTATGCTAAAGCTTGGCTGGCCACTTGGCCATGTCTAATTCTTTTGGACCGAAGCTTTAGAATAACATTGCATGAAGCTTTGGATTCTCAGTTATAATTCTGTGCTAGGTCATTGGCCATGTCTAATCTTTTGGACCGAAGCTTTAGACTAGCGTTACAGGAATCTTGGAATTCTTAATAAAAGTTTTGAATTTCTTTATTTTCTTTTTCCAAAATAATTTCGAAAAAAATAATAAAACATAAAACCAAAAAAAAATTGTGTTTCTTGTTTGAGTCTAGTGTCAAATTTTAAGTTTGGTGTCAATTGCATGTTTTAATTTTTCTTCAAATTTTTCGAAATTATATGCATTGTGTTCTTCATTGATCTTCAAGTTGTTCTTGATGATTTTCCTTGTTTGATCTTTAAATTTTATTGTTTTGTGTCTTTTCTTGTTTTGCTTGTGCATTTTCGAATTCATAGTGTCTAAACATTAAAAATTTCTAAGTTTGGTGTCTTACATGTCTTTCTTTTCTAAAAGAATTTTCAAAAATATGTTCCTAATGTTCATCTTGATCTTCAAAGTATTCTTGGTGTTCATCTTGACATTCAAAGTGTTCTTGCATGCATTATTTGTTTTGATCTTAAATTCTTATGTCTTGTGTCATTTTGTTGTTTTTCTCTTTCTTCATTAATTCAAAAAAATAAAAAATAATATCTTTCCCTTATTTTTCTCATAAATTTTGAAATTTTGGGTTGATTTAGTCAAAATTTTTAAATTTTAGTTGTTTCTTGTTAGTCAAGTCAAAATTTCAAATTAAAAATTATATCTTTTCAAATCTTTTTCAAAATCAAATCTTTTTCATTTTTTTTCATGTTTTTTTTCGAAAATTATTCAAAATAAATTTTCAAAATCTTTTTCTTAATATTTATTTCATAATTTTCGAAATCATTGCTAACATTTAATGTTTTGATTCAAAAATTTGAAGTTTGTTACTTTCCTATTAAGAAAGGTTCAATCTTTAAATTCTAGAATCATATCTTTTAGTTTCTTGTTAGTCAAGTCATCAACTTTAATTTTAAAAATAAAATCTATTTAATTCCTTTTCAATCTTTTTCAAAATAAATTTCAATCATATCTTTTTCAAAATTTAACTTCAAAATCTTTTTCTAACTTCTTATCTTTTCAAAAATTATTTTCAAATCTGTTTTTCAATAAACTACTTGACATTTTGTTTGATTTTAAAAGTTTACTAATTTTTATCTTTTTCAAAACCACGTAACTACCTTTCTCTCTCTCTAATTTTCGAAAACCCCTGACCACTTTTTCAAAATTCTTTTTAATTAACTAATTGTTTTAAATTTTAATTTCATTTTATTTCTTTTCTTAATTTCGAATTCTAACTTAATTAATCAAATAAAAATAAAAATATTTTTCTTCTCCCTCCTTTTAAATTCGAATACTCTCTCTCATCTCTTTCTATTTATTTTATTTATTTACTAACACTTCTCTTCTACTCATAATTCGAACCCAGACCTCTCTCTGTGTTTGAATTCCTCTTATTCTCTCTCTACCTCATTCTTCTATTCTTCTATTCTTATACTCACTTAAAGGAATCTCTATACTGTGACATAGAGGATTCCTCTTCATTTTCTGTTCTCTTCTTTTTCATATGAGCAGGAACAAAGATAAGAACATTTTTGTTGAAGCTGATCCTGAACCTGAAAGGAATCTGAAGAGGAAGCTAAGAGAGGACCTTACAGAAATTTTTGAAAAAAGAAAGAAGACATGGCAGCCGAAAACAACAACAATGGTGGAGATGCATGGAAGATGCTTGGTGACTTTACTGCGCCAATGATAAACCCATATTTTATGACATAATTTGGGCTCAAATTGAGTGTTTCTATCAATCCTTCACCCACTTATTCATGTAAATTGTATGGTTTTACTTTCCCTTCCTTATTTTATGATATATGTGAAAAACATGTTTTCTATACTTTAAAAATATTAACTTTAATTATCCTTTATTACCATTCGATACCGTGATTTGTGTGTTAAGTGTTTCAGATCTCATAGGGTAGGAATGGATCAAAGGACAAAAAGGAAACATACAAAAATGGAAGGAAAATATAAAAATGGAGTTTTGAAGAAAAGGGCAGCGACGCGAACGCATGGACGACGCGAACGCGTGCCTAGCTCGAAAATGCAGCGACGCGAACGCATGGATGACGCAGACGTGCGCCTTGAGCAGAACGTAATCGACGCGTACGCGTGACAAGGAAAACTCCCAGATGACGCGAACGCGTGACCCATGCGGACGCGTGACAGATGCCACGTACAAAAATCTGCAGAAAAACGCCCCCAGCGATTTCTGGACCCTCTTTCGGCCCAAATCCAAGCCAGAAATACAGAATATAAGCCAGAGAATGGAGAAATCAAATACAAATGCAGATACAACTGAATAAGTCATAATTTTAGGTTTTAGATGTAGTTTTTAGAGAGAGAGAGGTTATCTCCTCTCTCTTAGAATTTAGGATTAGGATTTCTCTTATTTTTAGGATTGCTTCTACAGCCACAGGTTCAATGTTCCTTTAAATTACTTTCTAGTTTTATTTATTCTATTATTTTAATTGTTATTTATCTTTTCAAATTGGCTTATAAACTTTTCCATGTTAAGATTTGAATGTTCTATTTAATATAATTTAAGGTATTTTAGACTAATAATTGTCTTATTCTATTTATGATGATTTCAATTCAATTTAGATTTTTTTCCCCTTTTGGCTTTGGTTAAGTAATTTATAATACTTGAGTTATCAAACTAAGCTGTTGATTGAAATTGGAATTCCTTGCTGGTTAATTTGCACTCTAATAACTCTAGTCTCTCCACAGGAGTTGACTAGGACCTGAGGATCAAATTAATTTGTCTACTTGACTTTCCTTTGTTTAGCAAGGGTTAATTAAAAGAGCTGAATCCAATTCTCTTCACACCTGATAAGGATAATTAGGATAGGACTTCAATTCCTTATACATTGCCAAGATAATTTATACCCTTTTTTGCATTGTTTTTACATAGTTTTTAGTATGTTTTAGTTACTTTTTATTATATTTTTATTAGTGTTTATGCAAAAATCACATTTCTGTACTTTACTATGAGTTTGTGTAATTTTCTGTAATTTCAAGTATTTTCTGGCTGAAATTGAGGGACCTGAGCAAAAATTTGATTCAGAGGCTGAGAAAGGGCTGCAGATGTTGTTGGATTCTGACCCTCCTGCACTCGAAGTAGATTTTTTGGAGCTACAGAAGCCCAATTGGCATGCTCTCAATTGCATTGGAAAGTAGACATCTTGGGCTTTCCTGCCATGTATAATAGTCCATACTTTGTAAGAGATTTGATGGCCCAAATTGGCGTTCAAACGCCCACTAAAGACCCTTTTCTGGAGTAAAACGCCAGAACTGGCACCAAAACTGGAGTTAAACGCCCAAACTGGCACCCAAGCTGGCGTTTAACTCCAAGAGTGGCCTATGCACATGAAAGCTTCAATGCTCAGCCCAAGCACACACCAAGTAGGCCCCGAAAGTGGATTTCTGCACTATCTACACTTAGTTACTCATTTTCTGTAAACCTAAGTTACTAGTTTAGTATAAATAGCACTTTTTACTATTGTATGAGGGGATTATTATATTATTATCCTATGACTTGAAGGCTGGCCATTCGGCCATGCCTAGACGATTTTCTCTTATGTATTTTTTACGGTGGAATTTCTACACCTCATAGATTAAGGTGCGGAGCTCTGCTGTTCTTCATGAATTAATGCAGGTACTATTGTTTCTCTTTCAATTCACGTCTACTTCTTCTCCAAGATATACTCTCGTACTTAATTCAATTAAGCCAGAATGAAGGGGTGACCCGTGACAATCACCTACTATTTTCGTTACTCGCTTAGCCAAGATCCGCGTGCCTGACAACCACAAGCGGTCTACATGATGTTCAACGTAGTCATTGGATGACAGCCAGAGTATATTCTCTTGGGTCTCTAATCAGTGATTCACATCGTCTCTCCTAACAACAAAGCATCCAAATCTGAGATTAGAACCTTCGTGGTATAGGCTAGAACCATTGGCAGCATTCCTAAGATCCGAAAAGTCTAAACCTTGTCTGTGGTATTCCGAGTAGGATCTGGGAATGGATGACTGTGAAGAGCTTCAAACTTTCAAATGTTGGGTATATTGACAGTGTGAAAAAGGATAGAGAGATCTTATTCCAACGCTAGTGAGAACCGACAGATGATTAGCCGTGCGGTAGCTGTACCTGGTATTTTCCATCCGAGACGAGAAATCCGACAGTTGATTAGCCGTGCAGAGATCGTATCTAGTATTTTTCATCCGAGAGGATCATACAGCTTGCCATGGAAGGGAGCACGCATGATTGGAAGAAGACAATAGGAAAGCAGAGGTTCAGAAGCAACAAAGCATCTCCAAATGCTTATCTGAAATTCCCACCAATGAATTACATAAGTATCTTTATTTTATTTTATGTTTATTTATCTTTTAATTATCAATACTCATAACCATTTGAATCCGCCTGACTAAGATTTACAGGATGACCAAAGCTTGCTTCAAGCCGGCAATCTCCGTGGGATCGACCCTTACTCACGTAAGGTATTACTTAGACAACCTAGTGCACTTGCTGGTTAGTTGTGCAGAATTGTGAAAAGTGTGATCACAATTTCGTGCACCACGCGTGCCATAATTAAAAGAGGAAATGTTCCACATTCAAGCCAATAATAGGAGTTCTACAACGAGATCAACAAAGAATGCTCGAGCTCGGCTTTTCCAAAAAGAGATCGAAGTCTAAAAAGACACGACCTCATAAGGAGGACCGTACTCAAGCAGGGGCACTGATCATCTCCTGGGTCAAGCTGTACGACCCGGGCTGATTAAAGACAAGTCGACCGACCTCTTCAGGTTTGGATTCCCCGACCTCTTCTTAAAGAGTTCGGCCAAATCTCCATGGGAGCCCAAAGCAAGCCCAAATGAAGGAACACATTCCAAATCTAAAGGCAGTCAAAGCCTAGAAAAATAAAGGCGGTTCCCCTTAGAAGATAAGATAACTTCACTCAAAGATCATATAAGATAACTAACTTATCTCCAGAAAGGTCACTCCACACTATTATAAATACACTAGAGCACCCAGGTATAACTCATACTCTGATTCTACAAAATACCTGTTTAAAGCCCATGCTAACTTAAGCATCGGAGTCTCTTGCAGGTACCACCACCCTCCGGTGATGAAGGATCAGCACCATCTCCAACTCCACCAGTTCCACCAGGTCGGACACAACTGCTCTGGCCCCCAGAGCAGATATCATCTGAGATCGACCTACAGTTTCAGGTAACCCTTAGAACACTTCCCAAAAGAGAGCATCTCGAATTGGAATGACTTGGTTAACAATTTCTTGGCCAAGTTCTACCCCCATCAGAGAATTATCAAGCTCAAAACTGAGGTACAAACTTTCAGACAATTGGAGGGAGAATCCTTATATGAGTATTGCGAGAGATATAAGGCACTGATTAGAATATGTCCTTCGGATATGTTTAGTGAATGGGTGAAGCTTCAGAACTTTTATGAAAGCAAGAAAGGCACTGGATTATTCTTCAGGAGGGTCACTTCAAATGATGAAAACTCCAGAGGAGACACATGATATCATAGATATGGTGGCTAACAACCAGTACTTTTACTCATCGGAGAGACAAGCAACTCCAAAGAAAGGTGTATATGAGCTTGAGGGTGTGGATGCAATCCTAGCCCAAAACAAGCTAATGCACCAACAAATCCTGCAGCAGATGGACAAGATGGTAAAAAAGATGGATGGACTTCAATTGACAGCAATAAGTACAACAAGCCAAGCTCCAAATGCATGGGGTATAAATGAAGAAAGCTTTTAGGCATACAACAATGAGCAGCAGCCTGAGCCAACATAAGTAAAAGTAATGGCAGAGGAACTCATAGAGGAACCATGGGGGACACATACAATTCCTCATAGAGGAACCATCCCAACTTGAGGTGGGGAGACAACCAGAACCAATGGCAGAGGAACTCTACTCCTAATAACTTTCACAACATAAGTAACTAGAACTATCACCCCACTAACAACAATCCATACAGAAAACCACAAAATAATGTCTCCACATCCACATTCTACCCATAAAATATCCCTCCAAATAACTCAACCAACTTCCATCAACAACTAACCCCTCATCCACAACCCCAGCCACATCAAGAGTCTCAATGAATCTCTAATTTTGAGATGATAATGGAGAAGCTCATGAAGAGTCAACAGATGGCAAGTAATAACTATGAAGCATCCATGAGAAACCTTGAAAGACAAATAAGGCAACTATCCAAGCAGCATACTGAGAGGCCAATCAATGCCTTCCCATGTGACACCATCCCTAATCTAAAAGAGGAGTGGAAGGCAATATAGCTTAGGAATGGTAAAACATTGGGAAAGGACAACAAGGATGCCAGCAAGGAAGAGGCAAAGATTGAGGAAAATGATATGGTAGATCACAAGAAGGACAATGAACAACAAGCTCCAAAGAAAGGCAAGCAAGTCTCAGAGACACAAACACAAGAGAAGAAAGAGGAAGTAAAACCATATGTTCCTCAACTACCTTATCCTCAGAGATTGCACAAGGAAATGATGGATCAACAATTCCCTAAGTTCTTGGAGATTTTCAAGAAATTCGAGATCAAAATTCCGCTAACTGAAGCCTTAGAACAAATGCCACTTTATGCAAAGTTTCTCAAGGAACTCATCACTAAGAAAAGGAGCTGGAAAGAGAAGGAAACTGTGATCCTCACCTAGGAATACAATGCTGTAATCCAAAAAGGTTTGCCACCCAAACTCAAGGATCCAGGAAGCTTTTTCATACCTTGCACCATTGGGAACATACCAATTGACAAAGCATTATGTGACTTGGGATCCAGCATCAATTTGATGCCACTCTCTATGATGAGGAAGTTGTCAATAGAGGAGGTGAAGCCCACAAGGATGTCACTACAACTGGCCAATAGATCCCTTATAGTACCTAATGGAGTGGTGGAGAACCTTCTAGTTAAGGATGTCACTACACAGCATTGAGGCACAAGGATAGCTGTGTCACGTCCTACAGGGAAGTGATGCGTCTTAGGGAGGAGTTGGAGTCTGTCCGGGTTGATTATGCTCGAGCTCCAGGGTCACCTTGTAGGCAGCGTAAATGCTGCTTATGAGAACCTGAAGGAGCAGGTTTGAGATCTTGCACCCGAGGTCGACCTTACTCTCTTCAGCCTGGACAATGTTGTAAAGGATGGCAAGATTGTCCCTGACGACCCTGATGACGATGATGTTGAACCCCCTCCTGTGCCTGCCGTCAAGACTTCTGTTGTGCCGACTTCCTCAGCTCCTTCATCCGAGGTTGATCATCCCGAATCAGAACTTGATTGCCAGATCTTAAACAGGGATGACGGGACAGTGGATGCAGTGCCTCTTTAGACTTGCCCTCCTTTACCCCGTGCTGATGCTGCCGAAAAGCCTTCGGATCTTAAATGAATTTTCTGAATGTTTGTGTAAATAGCTCGGCTTGTGGGCTTTTGAACTTTTTATTTTGTAATTGGTGGTTGCTGGCCTCTTGACACTTTCTTAGTTGCTTGTTTAGCAACCTGTTTTTGAAAAACAAAATGGTTTCTAAGCTTTTTGGGGCTGGTTCTGGTAGCCTATTGAGCTTGTTATTATTATAACTTCATGTTTTTCATATCATGTCTGTTTTTATCTGTCTTGGTACCTTTCTAGACTTTTTGGAAGTGTTGGAGCCATGTTGCTCGACCTCTTTGGATTGCCTTTGTGTTTCATACTTGTGGCTTGATTCCTTTGAGGTTATGGATGTTTGGATCCACTGGTATGTCGGCTTCCTCGCTTTAGCCTGGAGTTATTTTTAGTACTTCGTTTTGTTTGGACCTTTGCGAGGTCTCTGCTGGGAATTACTTTTTATAACATTAGGGTTTTGGCCCAACTTCATCATGTCGTGCCCTTCTAAGTTATTTTTGTAATCTTCTTTCTTGGACCTTGTTCAGGTCTCTTTCAGGGATTACTTTTATAACTTTTATGTTTTGGGCCGACTTCATCATGTCATGCCCTTCTAAGTTATTTTTGTAATCCTCTTTCATGGACCTTATTCAGGTCTCTTTCAGGGATTACTTTTATAACTTTTATGTTTTGGGCCGACTTCATCATGTCGTGCCCTTCTAAGTTATTTCTGTAATCCTCTTTCTTGGACCTTATTCAGGTCTCTTTCAGGGATTACTTTTATAACTTTTATGTTTTGGACCGAATTCATCATGTCGTGCCCTTCTAAGTTATTTTTGTAATCCTCTTTCTTGGACCTTATTCAGGTCTCTTTCAGGGATTACTTTTATAACTTTTATGTTTTGGGCCGACTTCATCATGTCGGGCCCTTCTAAGTTATAGTAATCCTCTTTTATAGGGTTGGCCAGACCTCTCTCTAGGGATTTACTTATAACTTTGGTTATTACGACTGGTCCGACTTCTTTATGTCGGCCAGTCTTTAAGTTATTTTTTAGGAATCCATTTTTTTAAGACCTCGTCAGGTCCTTTCTATGGATCACTTTCGATAACTTCTTGCATTACTCTGTTTTCATCTTTGCCGATTTTGTAAAAATTGGGTTTAGTCCTCGTTTGGTCGACCTTTTAATGAATTTGGTTTTCATCTCTGTTGGCCTTTATCGTGATCGTGCAGTGAAGGTTTTCAGATTAATGCGCCTTGGGAATTTATAGAAGATCTAAACAGATTTTATTCAAAAGAAAATGCAACTATGTACATGTGGGAGCTTTATCCCTCTAAGTCGGTCAATTTATAGGTCTTGGCTTGATGCCTCATTAAAAAACCTTTTAAGGAAAAAGAGTGCACCTTATCCTAAGATCCTTTATCGTCCCTAACTATAGTACCTTCTTAGGTTGTAGGCGTGCCATTACCTAAGAAGCTCTCGCCCATCGAGTTCGGACAGTCTGTAGTATTCATTTCCAAGTACTTCTATGACTCAGTAGGGTCCTTTCTAGTTTGCTGCCAACTTTCTTCTCCAGGTCGAGTTGTTCTGATATCGTTTTGGATTAGGACGAGGTCGTTCTCAGCAAAACCTCACGACACTACCCTTTGATTGTATTTCAAAGCCATTCATTGTTTTAATGCCTCTTCCCTGATCCGAGCTCTTTTTTGGACTTCTGGGAGTAGGTCGACTTCTTCCCTTTGAAGTTGGGAGTTGGCTTCTTCATTATAGTGGATCACTCTAAGCGACCCTTCATCAATCTCCAATGGGATCATTGCCTCCATTCCGTACGCTAATCGGAAGGTTGAATCCTTTGTGGTGGAATGCGGCGTTGTTCGATATGCCCATAGGACTTGTGGGAGTTCTTCAGCCCAGGCTCCCTTTGCATCCTGTAATCTCCATTTTAGCCCAGCCAATATGACTTTGTTGGCAGCTTCGGCTTGTCCATTCGCTTGGGGATGTTCTACGGAAGTGAACTAGTGTTTTATGTTCAAGTCGGCCACTAACTTTCTGAAGCCTGTATTTGTGAATTGGGTGCCATTGTCTGTGGTGATAGAGTATGGAACCCCAAACCTTGTGACAATGTTCCTATATAGGAATTTTTGACTTCTTTGAGCAGTGGCATTAGCTAGGGGTTCTGCCTCGATCCACTTTGTGAAATAGTCTACTCCCACTATGAGGAATTTACTTGTCCCGATTCCTGAGGGAAGGGTCCGAGAAGGTCGAGTCCCCATTTTGTGAATGGCCAAGGTGAGGTTACGTTGATGAGTTCCTCTGGCGGGCCGATGTGGAAGTTGGCATGTTTCTGACATGGTGGACATGTCTCTATGAACTCTGTGGCTTCTTTTTGTAGAGTTGGCCAATAGAACCTTGCCCGGAGTACTTTTTTTGGCAAGTGCTTGCGCTCCGAGATGATTGCCACAGATGCCACTGTGTACTTCTTCTAGAATTTCTTTTGTGTTGGAAGTTAGAACACATTTTAACAATGGTATTGAAATCCCTCTTTTGTATAGAGTGTTGTTTATGATAGTGTAGTATTGTGCCTCCCATTTTAACCTTTTTGCCTCCTTCTCATCTATAGGAAGTGTTTCTGTTTTGAGGTAGTTAATTATAGGAGTCATCCATCCTTGATCTAGACCTGTTATGGCTAGGACTTTTTCCTCTTCCGAGATTGACGGGTTATGTAGTATTTCCTGGATGAGGCTTCTATTGTTGCCCCCTGGTTTGGTGCTGGCTAGTTTTGAGAGTGCATCAGCTCGGGCATTTTGTTCACGGGGTATGTGACGGAGCTTATACTCCCCGAGTTGTCTGAGCTGTTCCCTGGTTTTATCCAAGTACTTTTTCATGGTGGGGTCCTTGGCTTGGTAGCTTCCTGCTATTTGTGAAGTGACCACGTGTGAGTCGCTGAAGATGATGAGTTTTTGAGCTCCAACCTATTTAGCCAGCTTTAAACCAGCTAGTAGTGCCTCATATTCAGCTTGGTTATTTGAGGCAGGGAACCCAAATTTGAGAGAGAGTTTGATTTGGGTTTCTTGGTTACTTTCAATTATCACACCCGCGCCACTTCCAGTCTTATTTGAGGAACCGTCCACGTAGAGATTCCATTCCGTGGGGATTTCCAGGGTATCTGTAAATTCTGCAATAAAGTCGGCCAGGTATTGTGATTTGATGGCAGTCCGAGTTTCGTATTGAAGGTCGAATTCGGACAACTCGACTGCCCATTGCAAGATTCTGCCTGCTAGGTCTGTTTTCTGCAATATCCCTTTTATGGGCTGGCTGGTCCGAACCTTAATGGTGTGAGCTTACGAAGTCGTCGAGATGTTAGTATGAGAGAATTGGCAAATATTTCTATTTTTTGGTAGTTCAGCTCGGATCCTTATAATGCTTTACTGATGAAGTATACGGGTTGTTGCCCGTTATTGTCTTCTCGAACTAGTGCTAAGGCTACTGCCCGACTTCCTACCGCGAGGTATAATATGAGTGGTTCTCCTTCTCGTGGCCGAGATAGGATAGGTGGTTGTCCTAGGAATCTTTTGAAACCTTGGAAGGCCTGTTCGCACTCTGTTGTCCATTCGAATCTCTTTCCTTTCCTTAGAGTAGCATAGAAGGGGAGAGATCTTATCGCTGATCCCGCTAGAAATCTGGACAAGGCTGCCAGTCTTCCATTAAGCTCTTGTACCTCTTTGATGCAAGTCGGGCTCTTCATATCGATTATGGCCTGGCATTTATCCGGATTTACCTCGATTCCTCTTTGTGTGAGCATAAAACCCAGGAATTTGCCAGCTTCTACTGCAAAGGTGCATTTTGCAGGATTAAGTCGCATGTCATGCCTTCTTATGGTGTCGAATATTTGGGCGAGGTCGGACAGTAACGTCTCTTCACTTTGTGTCTTTATTAACATGTCGTCCACATAGACTTCCATGATTTTTCCAATATGATCCGTGAAGACCTTATTCATTAATCTCTGGTAAGTAGCTCCCGCGTTTTTAAGACCAAAAGGCATGACGATGTAGCAATAGTTTGCTTTTGGGGTTAAAAATGAAGTTTTTTCTTGGTCGGGTGGATACATTGGGATTTGATTGTATCCCAAATAAGCGTCCATAAACGAGAGGTATTTATATTCGGAGGAGGCGTCTACCAGAGCATCGATACTTAGGAGTGGATATGGATCTTTTGGGCAGGCTTTGTTGAGATCAGTGTAGTCGGTGCACATTCGCCACTTCCCATTTGATTTTTTCACCAAGATGACGTTAGCTAACCATAGTGGGTATTTGACTTCTTTTTATGAATCCTGCCTCCAGTAGAACTTGTACTTGCTCTTCTATAGCTTGGGATCGTTCGGGTCCAAGCTTTCTATGTTTCTGTTGTACTGGCCGAGATCCTGGGTAGACTACTAGCTTATGGCACATTAACTCGGGGTCTATGCCTGGCATGTCTGTAGCCTTCCATGCAAAGAGGTCAACGTTATCTCGTAAGAACTGCACGAGTGATTCTTTTATGTCTCCCTTTAGGATTGTTCCAATGTTGGTTGTTTTGTCCAGGATGTCTCTGATCTAGACTTTCTCTACTTCACTTTCGGGTTGTTGGCGGAGTTCTTCCCGCCTCTGAACTCCCCCAAGTTCAATTGTGTGGAACTCTTCTCCTCTGCCTCTGAGGTTTAGACATTCGTTGTAGCAGCGATGTGCCGTCTTCTGGTCTGCTTTTATTGTAGCTATCCCTTCTTCAGTTGGGAATTTCATGCATAGATGTGGAGTCGAGACTATTGCGCCGAGCTAATTCAATGTTGTCCGACCTATTAAGGCATTATAAGCTGAACTTACGTCGACCACGATATAGTCTATCTTGAGTTTTCTTGACTGGTTTCCTTTTTCGAAGGTTGTGTGTAGTGAGACGTATCCAAGTGGTTAAACTAGGGTGTCTCCCAGTCCGAACAGGCTGTTCGGATAGGCTTTGAGTTCTTTTTCTTCCAGGCCGAGCTTGTCGAAGGCAGTTTTGAATAAGATGTCGGCAGAGCTCCCCTGGTCTATCAGTGTGCAGTGGAGATTTTCGTTTGCTAGTATAATAGTGATGACCATGGGATCGTCGTGTCCTGAGATGATACTAGATGCGTCTTCTTTGGTGAAAGTGATTGCGGGGAGGTCGGGTTCTTCCTCCTTTCCCTCGACATGGTATACTTCTTTAAGATATCTTTTACGAGATAATTCGGAGATTCCTCTTCCCGCAAATCCACCATGTATCATGTGGATGTGTCTTTCTGGTGTACGAGGTGATCGCTCAGTTCATCCGGCATCTTCGTCCCTTCTTCTTTTTCTTTGCTCATCGTCTCGGGTGGTCAGATACCGATCCAATTTCCCTTCTCTTACTAGTTTTTCTATGAAGTTCTTTAAGTAAAAACATTCGTTGGTAGAATACCCGCGGATTCGATGGTATTCACAATATTCAGTCCGATTTTCACCTCCTTTTTTGCCTTTGAGTGGTTGAGCTGGGGGTATTTTCTCAGTGTGGCAAACTTCCCTGTAGACATCCATGAGGGACACCCGAAGAGGGGTGTAATTGTGGTATTTATTTATTTTTTCCCTATGTCAATCTTCCTTCTTTTTGGACTCTTTATCCTTATCCCGGGAGGGGTAGGTGAATCCGGCTTTTGAGGTCTCTCCTAGTCGGGAGTTTTCCTCCATGTTGATGTACTTCTCTGCTCGTTCTTGCACTTTGTTTAGATATGCACGGTGTTTTTTCGATATAGATTGGCTAAAAGGCCCCTCTCGTAGGCCATTGGTAGGCTATGTATATCCAGGCATGCTTTGTTGAATCTTTTCATGTAGCTGCGTAAACTTTCCCAATCTCCTTGTTTGATTCCTAATAAACATGGGGCGTACTTGGTTTTGTCTTTCTGGATAGATAATCTGGCTAGAAACTTTTTGGCCAAGTCGTCAAAGCATGAGATGGAACTAGGGGGTAGGTTGTTGAACCACCTAATCGCCGTCTTGGTTAAGGTAGTCGGGAAGGCTTTGCAGCGGACTGCGTCGGAGGCGTCGGTGAGGTACATTCGACTTCTGAAATTACTGAGGTGATGGCTGGGATCTGCCGTGCCATCGTATAAAGGCATGTCCGGGAGTTTAAAGTCCTTAGAGATTTTGGTCTTCATGATCTCCCTAGTGAATGGATCTTGATCCTTGCGACAGCTGTCCTCATGGGTGGATCGAGTAGCTTTGGCTTTGAGATCAGCTTCAAGTTTTAGATGTTTATCTTCTAATTCCCGACGCCACCTTATCTCCCTTTGTAGATCTTTCCCAGCTTTTTGCTGATGTTGGGCTTCTTTTTCAAGTTGTTTTAAACGATCTTGAAGCGTCTCTAGAGCTCCCGGGTTTGGTGAGTTTTTATCCCCGTTAGATTCCGGGGTATCCTTTGGTGTAGTGTCCGCATTTTTGTGTGGCGTTCTATATTTTAGATCTTAATCATGGTCGTTGTCATGGTTGTCCGCCATGGTGATGGGATGACTTCCAGATTCCCTGGCAATGGCGCCAATGTTTCGAGGGTTACCTGAAACTGTAGGTCGATCTCGGACGAGATCTTCTGTGCTGATCGGAGATGATGTGTCCGGCTGCGAGTGGAGGCTGGAGCTATCGTATCCGACTTGTTGAGCTTGGCTGCACTGCTAATCCTTCATCACTGGAGGGTGGGGGGTACCTGCAAGGGACTCCGATGCTTAAGTTAGCAAGGGTATTAAGCAGGTTTTTAGTAGAATCAGAGTATGAGTTATACCTGGGTGCTCCAGTGTATTTATAATGGTGTGGAGTGACCTTTTTAGATAAGATAAGTTAGTTATCTTATCTTATCTTTATCTTTGAGTGAGATCATCTTATCTTCAAGGGAACTGCCCTTACCTCTATAGGCTTGGGCTGCCTTTGGATTTGGGTCGTGTTCCTCTATCTGGGCCCTTTACTGGGCTTTCCTGGCAATTTGGCCGAGCTCTTTAAGAAGAGGTCGGATAGTCTGACCTGAAGAGGTCGGTCGCTTTGTCGCTAAATATCCCGGGTCGCATAGCTCGACCCAGGGTATGAACACTAACCAAGAGAAATGAGATACCACAGCAATTCATACTAGAGCTGGAATTATTTGATGTATGGGGGATTGACTTCATGGGACCCTTCCCAACCTCCTACTCAAATAGCTACATATTGGTGGGTAGAAGCCAGAGCCACCGCAATAAATGACAACAAAGTTGAGATAAGCTTCTTGAGAAGAAATATCTTCAGTAGATTTGGAGTTCCGAGAGCTCTCATTAGTGATGGAGGGACACACTTCTGTAACAAACAACTTGAGACACTCCTTCTCAGATATGGAGTCAAGCACAAAGTGGCAACTCAATATCACCCACAGACCAACGAGCAAGCTGAAATTTCCAACAGAGAGCTAAAACGAATCCTTGAAAAAACTATTGGAAGCTCAAGAAAAGATTAGTCTAAGAAGCTGGATGATGCACTATGGGCCTATAGAACAGCCTATAAGACACCCATTGGGATGTCTCCATACCAACTGGTATATGGCAAGGCTTGTCACTTGCTAGTCGAACTTGAGCATAGAGCGTTTTGGGCTCTAAAAATGCTAAACTATGATGAGCAAGCTGCTGGAGAAAAGAGATTAATGCAATTCAATGAGCTGGAGGAGTTTAGAAATCAAGCATATGAGAATGCAAAAATCTACAAAGAGAAAACAAAAAGGTGGCATGACCAAAAGATAGCAAGAAGGGAGTTCACTGAAGGACAGAAGGTGCTACTCTACAACTCAAGACTCAATTTCTTCCCGGGGAAACTTAAGTCTCGATGATCAGGACCTTTCACCATACTCAAGGTGTTTCCCTATGGTCATGTAGAGCTCATGGAGGACAGAACTCAGAGAACTTTTACTGTCAATGGCCATAGACTCAAACACTATTTGGGAGGCTCCTTAGAGGAGCAGAGAGTGAGCTACAAGCTCAACTGAAGATGAAGGAATGTCAAGCTAGTGACAATAAAGAAGTACTAGTTGGGAGGCACCCCAACACTTTATCCTTTTTTATTTATTGCTTTTCTTAGAAGTAGTTTAAAATCTATTACTTTAGATAGTTTAATTTTCAGTCTCACATTTGTGTTACATTACCAAGTTAGGATTAGATTGCAATAGTAGGATAGGAAGTTTGATATTAGCTTTGGTAGTTAGAATATTCTTACACTCTTCTATTTCTTTCTATTCTGGAATTGCAACTTGATGAAGGCATAACTACCGATGAGAAAATGGGCTGAGAACTAGCTAAATTGCTAAGTTTGGTGTGGCCACTCACCCACTTAATCTAGGCTTACAACCAATTAGTAGCTTGATTTTGAAGAGTAAGCCCAGAGATTAAGTTTGGTGTAGCCACTACCAAGGATCACCTAGCAAGCCCAAGTTACCCAATTTGAAAGCACTTAATGTTTTGGGCAAGAACATGAATGTGGTTTAATGAGTTCAGAAGAATTGGAATCAAAAGAAAATAAAAAGATTGGTATTATTCCATTCTTATGAACACATTAAATACACAATGATGGAACCAATTTATAAAGATGCCAAAGGATTAAGACCCATCAGTTGCAATCCGAATTACTCTTGATGAGAACGAATGTGAAGGGGTTCTTTTGTCATTACTAATGGGTTTCAATTTCAATTTCAGGAGAGAAGATAGGGCACACATGGTGAACAACTCACAAAGCAAGGAAGTCAAAGTGTACTTGCACTTTGGAACTCAACACATGCAGAAGACACAGTGAGATAAGAGTTGGCGCCTCTTCCCACGCTAGGCGCCACTCCCTAAGTGGGAAAATATTTAACCCTTTTTATTTCCCACCTTTCGAACCACACCATTCACCCCTTATAAAAGCCTCACCTCCCCAACTCCTCTCCCACTTCAAAACCCAAATCATACCCGAAAAGCATACATACACCCTTCATCTTCCTTTCTCTTTTCGCCTTTTACTATCTCTCTCCCCCTACTTTCTTTCTTCTTTTTCTTGATTGGGACAATCAAGTCCTAAGTTTGGTGTTGGAGCAAAACCTTATTTTTCTTGCCCTTTCTTGCAACCCCCATACCCCATTTTTTCACAACCTCAAACACACTCTCTCAACCTAATGGCACCACCAAAAAGCTCAGCCTCAAAGAAAAAAAAAAACCAAGGAACCAACCTCTGGATCCTCAAGCTCTTTCAATGACTACAAGTTCCTCTCCACATTCAACCAAAATCAATTCTATGGTTGGGTGAGTGAGAGGGAGATCATTCTAGAAGTTGGGTTCCAACTAGGGAGGAACGAGCACCCTAAAATCAATATTGAAATCAACAGCAGGGGCTGGTCACTCCTATGCAACCCACCAAGGAAGGTGGTAGAGAGCTTAGTGAAGGAATTTTATGCTAACGTTGTGCCTCAACCAGGACAACACTATGGCTACATTAGCTATGTAAGGGGGAAGTCTATTGACTATAGTCCCTCTAGCATAGAAAGGATGCTAATGATGAAGAGGACAAGCTCCACTCGGAGCTATGAAGAAAGAATGAAGCAGCAAGACCCTGGGTTTGATGAGATCCTGAATGAAATTTATGTGCTGAATGTGCACTGGATAAATGATAAGGATGGGATACCCAACCAATTGAGAAAAAGAGATTTGGGCCCCCAAGCTAGAGGGTGGCTAGAATTTGTGAGGAGGTCCATAATCCCCACATCCAACACTTCAGAGGTGACCAAGGAGAGCTGTGCTCATCTACAACATCATGAAAGGTGAGAATGTCAACGTGGGGGAGATGATTGCCAACAACATCAATAAATTGCTGAAAAGCACTAGTGACAACACAAGGTTGGCATTCCCCAGCATTATACAAAGGCTATGTGATGAGGCTGGAGTTGAAAAGATCATTGATGAGGGGCTTGTGAAGCAAGACAAATTCATAACTGCCAAGAAGATGGCTAAAGTGGTGGCTGTTAACCCACTTCAAAGGGCCAGAGAACAAAGAGCTCATGCTCATGGACCACAACAACAACAAGAAGAGGAAGAGGTAAAAGAGCAACCTCACTTCCTGGCACTTCAACCACCACCACAACACTACCAATATCAACAATTTCCAGAGGGATTCAACTGGAAACAATTGCAAGGAGATGTACACCAAATGAAGGGAGACCTACACCACTTGAGGGAAGATGTCAATCAACTCAAGGAGACTCAGAAATAATAATGGAGCCAAGTCAACCAAAACATTCAACAACTCTAAGGGAGTTGGGAGCATATGAGGAAAGAGCAGCAAGAACAATTTGACTGGGGAGAGGTGCGAAGTGCACTGGACAAAATAGTAGAGCAATGCAAATGGCAACAGAGGAACTTGGCCAAATTCAGAAATCTCTATGATGCTAGAACCATATCCAGGAGGCAGTATGACATCAATACACAAGTGAAGCTGAATCACTTGTATAATGCTGTGGCCGCTCTAAACCCAGGATACCCAACCTTCATGCAAGGAATGAAGGAGCTAAGTGCAAGACAAGAGGAAATCCTAGCCAAACATAAGGAGGATGAAAGGAATTATATGAGGAGGGCTGGATTTTGGAAGCCCAAGGACGCCAAAGCACAAGAAGGTTCCTCCAAGCTAGATGAAGGTGGCTCCTCCCCTTCCAAGAAGAAGGACAAAGGGAAGAGGCCAATGAACTAAAGATGAAGCTGCTCAAGGTTGTTGAGTCCCATGGTTGACACTCTCTAATTTCTGAAATCCTATTTTAAGCTTTTGTTTGATTTACTTTTTGAATAAATAATCATGCTAGGATAGTTTTATTTCATGTTTAAAGTCTTTGTGAGTCCTTTAGTTTACAAGAAAGAAAATGTCATGTATTTCAAGTCTTCATTTCAACATAAATGAAAGTAGAGCTTATCTCCATAAGAGTTACTGTGAGTTGTGCAAAAACAATAAGAAAAACCAAGTCCAAGATAGATCATCAAACAAACTAAGAAATAAGAAACTAAGTGTAGAACCATGGATGAACTAAAAAGAAAATGAGTCATGGAAAGCAACTAGTCCTAGAAGGTATAACAAGAGAAGGTTAAGGGATGTTCCTTGAATATCCATAGAACCAAGAAGTAGTCAGCAATAAAGGCCCAAGGCTCTGAGCATCAACTACCAGGATGGAAAAGAAACATTAAAAAGCTCAAAAAGAATTAAAGATCCTAGTAGATGCTTGTGGTGAATATGTGTCAAGAAGAGACCTGGGCAAGTAAATTCTTAGGGGTGTTTCAACACCTAGTACCCTAAAACCAACTGGTTTGGGAGTGCTAATTGAAAGCCTAATTAAAAGGTTGTCTTGAGACAAAACACTTAGAGTCGTGGTCAAGAAAGCAAAACAACTCTTGCTACTATAGGTGACAATCAATAGAAATGACCCCTAAAGCCTATACTTGAAAGAACCCTCAAGGATCTAAGAGTTTTTCATGACATTAAAACATTCATACATGTGTTGAACACTTAGTCTTACCCTTAGTTGTGTTGCAATCATTCAAAGCAAAGGTCTCAAGTTATAAAGACTTACTCACATTGATTTGCTTGGGACAAGCAAAGCTTAAGTTTGGTGTTGTGATGACTTGCATCATCTACCCTTCTTTCTTGCATAAAGAGGACCATAAAAGAGCATAAATCTAATTTGATCAGTACAATTCATACATTATTTTATGAATATTATGGTACACTACTTTGAGATGAGTTGTGCTGAATTTCAGGTGAAAAAGGCGTAAAAAATTGGTATAAGACAACAAGAAGTTGGGCGTGTGAAACTGGCATGCCACATGGGAGCAAACACCACAAAAATGCATTGGCGTGGCAGGCCAGGAGCTAGGCGGGGCATGCCAGTACTAAATTCCAGGGGGAAAGTCCAAGCATGCATGTGGGCATGGCACGCCAGGGACTAGGCGTGGCACGCTAGTACAAAGTTCCAGAGAGCAACAATGGAGGACACAAAAGGGGCGTGGCACGCCAGGTTGGGCGTGGCACGCCTAACCCATCAGCTACTAGGGCGTGCCACTTGAGCAAAGGGGCGTGGCACGCCAACTCACCACTCCAGGAAGAAATTCCACTATGGCGTGCCACTTGGTATCGAAGGCGTGGCACGCCAGCTCCAAGAAGTCACTTGGGCGTGCCACTTAAGAACCCATGCGTGGTACGCCAAGCTTGAAGAGTTCACAAATGTGTGGGCGTGCCACTTGAGCAGCATGGCATGGCACGCTGGTACAATAACCCATAGAAGGGGCTGAAGGCAATTGAAGACTGGGCGTGCCACTTGAGGTCGAAGGCGTGGCACGCCAACCACTCAATCTCACTTAGGCGTGCCACTTGAGCAACCAAGCGTGGCACGCCAATGCACAAAGAGACCAATGCAAGGGCTGGGCCTGCCACTTGGTGTTGAAGGCGTGGCACGTCAACCCAAGCATCTCACTATGGCGTGCCACTTGAAGGCTGAGGTGTGGCACGCCAGCTACTGGAACCAAGGCAAGATCATGGGCGTGGCACGCCAACCTTTAAGCGTGGCACGCTGGTATAAGTTTCCAGAGAGGGTGAAGGAGGCCAATTACTTAGGCGTGCCACTTGAATCCCAGGCGTGGCACGCCAGTGTCATTCAGAGAGCAAAGAAGCATTGGGGCGTGCCACTTGAGTTCGTGGCGTGGCACGCCAAATAGAGAAACCACTTATTCACAAAGGGGCGTGGCACGCCAGATCCTGGGCGTGCCACGCTAGTCCAACTTTCCAGAGAAGCTTGGCCAAGCATACAGCAAAGGCGTGGCACGCCAAACCCTGGGCGTGCCACGCTAGTTCAAGTTTCCAAAGGCAAAGAGAAGTGGAAAAAGGCTAGGGCGTGCTACTTGAGCTCGAAGGCGTGGCACGCCAAGGTTGTTAGTGAAGACAAGCGTGCCACTTGAAGGGCTGGGCGTGGCACGCCAAGTTAGAATTGAAGAGCACGTGACATGCCACTGGAGTGCCAACCACACGCCAGCTGGGAAGTCACACTTATTGAGCTTCTTTTCCCTCCAAAATGTAATTTTCCTTTTTCACTTTTGTAATTCTTTTTATTTTTACTAGGAGTAGTATAAATACCCCCAAGGAGTACTGAAAAGCGGGTTAAGCAGTTAGAGAGATTAGTTTTAGATCCACTTTTACACTTCACTTTTGAGTACTTTTCTTTGAGCTCTGATTAGCTAAATTCCCTCTCATTGAGAGAGGGAGCTCTGTTGTACTTGATGGATTGATAATAGTGAAATTCTTCTTCTCTTCATCTTCTTCTTTGATTTGCTAGAAGAAATTTCGTTCTTAATGCTTAGTGGTCAATTATCTTAATGCAAAATGGGTTTCATGGGAACCTTGGGAAAGGAAACATGAAACCATGCTTGAAATCCCTTCTCACACTTGAGTAGAATATGGGTTTTGCTGTTTGGATATGTGACATATAATCCTCCCTCTACTTGGACCTATGATGGTGTGTGGTATAATCAGGGACCAAACATATCTCTCTTCATGAGCAATTAGACCAAGGAATTGGCTATTGATCAAGATATGAGAGATTGAGTCACCAAGGGATTGGGGCTCAATCAATCATGATTGCCAAGAGGTCAATGAGTTGCATGATTGAAGAGGATATAAGCTAGATTTGATCCAAAGAGACAACATCTCCTGATCTCAATGAATTTCCCCATTCTTATCTATCCCTTTCTTTATAGTTTAATTTTACATTCAGCAATTCCCCATTCCCATTTACATTCTAGTCATTTATGATTCTGCACTTTACATTCTGCCATTTTCATTTCTGCACTTTATTGCTTTTCTTTATATTCTAGCCATTTATATTTATGTCATTTATAATTCTGCAATTCACAATCTATTTGTTCCACTTAACTAATTCATCAATCAATTAAAACTTCATGAATTTACCAATCTCTGTGGATACGATCCCACTCCACTGTGGGTTATTACTTGACGATAATTTTGGTGCGCTTGCTAAAAGAACTAATTCACCAATTTTTAAATGGGGTGTAAATTGGACTCATCACTGGGAGAGGGATGATAAACCACTATTTTATGGTTTATCTTATGCTCAATTGAGTAGTTTTTATCAACTCTTTACCTACTTATTCATACTATTTGCATGGTTTTACTTTTTCCTTCCTGATTTTGTGCTATGATTGAAAACATGCTTCTTTGATCTTATATTTGCTAATTATTAATCTTCTCTTATTACCATTCGATGCCTTGATATGCGCGTTAAGTGTTTTCAGAGATTACACGGCAGGAATGGCTTGGAGGATGGAACGGAAGCATGCAAAAGTGGAAGGAATACAAGAAGTTGAAGGAACTATAAAACAGTCAGCCTGACCTTCTCGCACTAAAACTGTCATAACTTGAGCTATAGAGATCCAAACGACTCAGTTTTAGTTGCGTTGGAAAGCTAACGTCTGGAGCTTCGATTTGATATATAATTTGTCATAGTTGTTTTGATGCTAGGCGACGTAAACGTGTGCTCCACGTGGACGCGTCGCAGTGACGAAAATCAGTGTGGCAGATTTCTTCTCCAGCGATTTATGGGCTGTTTTCGACCCAGTTTGCGGCCCAGAAAACACAGATTAGAGGCTATAAAGTGGGGGAATCCATTTATTCATGATCAAGCTTTAATATATACAACTTTTCATAATTTAGATGTAGTTTTTAGAGAGAGAGGTTCTCTCCTCTCTCTTAGGATTTAGGATTAGGATTCCTCTTAAAGGATTTAGGATTTCTTATTATTTCAACTTCCTCTCAGGTTCAATATTCCTTTTACTTTATATTTCTCTTTTACTTTCAGACACTTTAATACTTTTATTTAATTACTTGTGTTGCCAAATTGGCTTATGAACCATTCATGTTAGGATTTTTTCTATTTGATATGAATTGAGATATTTCAGATTTATGATTCTTATTTAGCTTTTTATATTCTTGGCTTTAATTGATTAACTGGAGGCTCTTGAGTTATCAAACTTATCGTGATTGTTAATTGTTATTTTTGCTAATTGAATTGAATTCCACTAACTCTAGTCTTTCCTTAGGAGTTGGCTAGGACTTGGGGATCTAACTAATTAGTCCACTTGACTTTCCCTTGCTTTCGTAAAGGTTAACTAAGTGGGATTAAACTCAATTCTCATAAAGATAACTAGGATAGGACTTCCGAATTTTCATACCTTGCCAAGAGTTTTATTAGATATTAATTTATTAATTCCTGCAATTTATTTTTCTTGTTCAAACCTTTCAAAACCCAAAAACACTATTTTCCAGAACTAATAATAAGAATACCTCCCTGCAATTCCTTGAGAAGACGACCCGAGGTTTGAATACTTCGATTTATAAATTTTATTGGATTTGTTACTTGTGACAACCAAAACGTTTGTAAGAAGGGATGATTGCTTGGTTTAGAAACTATACTTGCAACGGGAGTTTATTCTGAAATGGCGCCATTGCTGGGGAATTGCTAACGTGTGCCTTATTATTGGTTATTGTAAATATTTGCTTTTTGCTTGTTTATTTGTTTTTATTTTTTCTTTTTCGTAAATTAACAGGTTATTGGTTTTTATTTAGTTATTAAAAATTTTTTTCAAAAATTTGTTCTTGGTGTTCATCTTGATCTTCAAGTTGTTCTTTGTGTTCATCTTGACCTTCAAGTTGTTCTTAGTTGTTTTCTTCGTTTTGATCTAAAAATTTTAAGTTTGGTGTCATTTTATTATTTTCTCTCTCCTCATTTAATTCAAAAATATCTTTTCTCTTTATTTTAATTGAATTTTCGAAATTTACAAAAAAAAAAATTCAGATTTTTATTTTAAAATTTTTATCTTATCTTATCTTAGTTTTATATTTCAAAATTCAAATCTTTTTCAAAAATCATATATTTTTCAAAATCTTATCTTATCTTATTTCAAAAATCAAATTTCAAAATTCAATATTTAAATTTCAAATTTCAAATTTCAAATTTCAAATTTCAAAATTCAAATTTCAAAAATTTAAAATCAAATTTCAAAATTTAATTTTCAACTTCAAAATTTAAATTTCAATAACCTTTTAATTTAAATTTGTTTTATTTTCGTTTTTAATTTTTATTTGCTCTTATGAGTTCTCACCCCCATCGCTTTAAGTTTGGTTCCAATGTTGTTGTAAGGAATGGAAACTATAATGAAAATAGGCATCAAGGTTGGAAAAATCAAAGATGGGAGGAGCCACAAGGATTTGATTAACCCTCTTGGCAACAACCCCCTCCAATGCACTATAACCAATAACCATTCTGTGATGCATACCAAAATGATGACTATGGTGGACCCCCTTGTAGTTTCCAACAAGTCCCACCATATGCTCATGAACTATCTCCTCAACACAACTCTGGATCACCATACTCACAAGTCCCTTACCACCAAACACCACCATATGACCCTAACCTATATCCACCACACCAACCACCATATGAACCACACCTAGAACCACCACCTCAATATTCACCATCTCCATATCCTAATCAAGAAGAACCACCTTTCTATTATGAACCCTTTCTCCAAAATAATGAACCCTCATATCCACCCCAATCCCCAATGGATGACTTCCTTCGTGGTCTTCTTCAAGGGCAAGCGAAGATGCAAAGGGACGTACTGGAACTCACTACTGCCTTAACCGAGTTAGTAAATATAATAGCTTCTCAACATCTGAGCACTCAAAGTACTCCCATGGCTACATGTGGAGAATCTAAAGAAGAGCGTAGCATGAAGGAGACACTAGAAACTTCGGTGGACAATGAGGAACATGGCTTTGTATTGGAACAAGTGGACGAAGCCATAATAGTTGCAGAGGAAGAAATGGTTGAAGATTTAGGAGTTGCTGAACCTCCATGGGAATCGAGAACTGTACAGGATTCCGCCGAGAAGTTTGAATTTGATGTTGAAGAGGGTGTACAACCTCCAAGGCATATCATAGTTGAAGACTTGGAAGAGGTAAGTCAAGAGATGGAGATTAAAGAAGAAGAAGCACAGTCTCCCATGCCCTTGGTGAGCAATGAAGAAGAGATTGAATTGAAAGAAAGCTACCAAGAGGAAGAGGTTGATATTGAAGAAACTTGCAAAGAGGTGGAAGTTGTCAGAGAAGAGCGCAAGGGAGTGGAGCTTGCAAATTCATTAGAAATACCTCCCCCTAAGTTGCCATCATCCTTCACAACATTCAAGTGGGTAAAATTCATATCCCTTAGCTTTCTAATTCCACTTGAATATGGGCTACTAGGGACGGATGGTCAACTTAGAGCTCTTTGTGGCATTAAGAGTAAGAGGAAGATGGTTAGTGGTTGGAGTTGTCAAGCAAGGTTCAACATGGTTATGTGCTCAAAGTTTAAATGCAAGGGTTGGTGTAAAGCTCAACTGAATGGGTCTAGGAAGTTGTTTAGCCGCTTTAGCGAGAATTCAAATTGCTTGCCACCCGGATGGAATCATAATGATCAACAAGAAGACGGGTGCAAAAGCAAGATTTGGGACCCCGGAATTCATTCTGGCAATCAACACTCTTGCGGCCTTATCACTTGCTTTAACTTACTTGAAGGCTTTCTGCGCCTAGTTTGGGATCTCGGAGGCTACTGGAATTCCAAACATTGGTGGAGATTTTTGGATGAATTCAAGCACAAGCCACCATGACAAGGAGCTCACCAAGTGGCCATCTTAAGGACTTTAACTAAAAGTGCTAGGTGGGAGACAACCCACCATGGTATGATCGTTCCTTTCTCAATTTTAATTTTATTTCGTTTTGTTTGTTTTTAGTTTTATTCTATTTTATTGAACCTGGAATTATTCATAACATCCATATCAGCATTGCATTTTGCATTCTGCGTTTTTTCATGCATTAAAAAAAATCGCACGCGACGCGACAGCGTCGCCGACCCGTCCGTGTCATAAGTGCGTTGGGAGGAAAACAAGATTGAACAGAGAGTCACGCGAAAGCGTGGCTGGAGGCGTGCCTTTGGCACAAATTGATCCACGCGACCACGTCGCTAATGCGTCCACGTCATGTGGGAAAAATGCCTTCCACGCGTTCGCATGGCCTTGTAAAATCGACGTAAAACGGGTGTATGGCAGCAAGTTGTGATAGAGTGGGGCTGGACTCGCCCTGGAAGCCCAAGCCCTCCAACGCAAACGCGTGACTCACGCATCTGCGCCGTTTTTCAAAACAAGGCCAACCACGCGATCGCGACCACGTCACCCAGATTTTTGGCAAAATGCATTTAAAACAGAGAGTTGCGCGACTGCGAGGCTGCCCTCGCACTAATGGCACAAATCACTCCATGCAAACGCGTGACCCACGCGTCCGCGTCACTTCATAGAAGCGCTATCCGCGCGAACGCATAACCCACGCGTTCGCGTCGCCTGCGCCGCACAACTTATCCAGATCAACGTCAATTATCTTATCTTTTCTTTTTTAATCCTAATTTCTTCTAACTTTTCTTCTTTCTTCTTATCCTTTCTTACTTTCTTCTTCTTCATCTCTTTAACTTCTCATCCCTCTTCACTTCCATTCTATTTCATTTAATTTATTTGCATACTTTCATTCATTGCATTATTTTCATTGGTGTTAGATATTTATTTGGGTCATTATTTTCTATATTTTTGTGGATTATTGAAGGAATTGTTTGACAATTATATTGCCTTTTAAAGGGTTGCTTGCATGTTCAATTTAATACTTTCAATAGCTTATTTACCATGCTTGCTATGTGTTTGTGAAAAAAACCCGTATGGCATTGTGCACTATTTTTAGATTTCTTTTATTCTATTACTCTAAATGCTTGCTTTTCACAAAACCCTTTTTATATTATATTATTTAAATATAATTGTTATTACAAACATGTTGTTAGTTTGAAAGACTTAGTAATCTAACTTGGACATTGAATGCTTGATCTATACTACTCATGCCTTTGCCAGCATGCCAATAAACACCTTGCATTTAATTGTCATCATATGCACTTGCTATATTTCCATTGATGATTTTTCACATGTAGTCATGACCATGTGTTAACGTCATTCTTCCTTGCTGTGCATTGATTACCACCTTTCCCGCTATCTTCCTTGCTCTAACCCTTAGCTTTAAAAGTTACTTTCTTTTTCCCTTTTCAGGATGGCCACCAAGAAGGGTAAAGAGAAAGCTACTCCCAAACCATTGGCAATGACAGGAACAAAAAGAGCCCCAAGTGAGGAACTACAACCCCCATCCACTTGCACATCTTAGCATGCACCGAGGACGGTGCAATCTTTAAGTGTGGGGAGGTCGATACCGACTTCCAGGGGTTAGTTACCTTCTTTTCAACATGGGATGCTAAAAAAAAGGGAATTAAATTGAATAAGTTATTTCAAGGTTTGGGAAGCATGCTCATGTGAAATCAAAATAATTAAATTACCATGTGCATTGAAAAAAAAAATTTAAGTAATTAAATAAGGGTATACAAAAATTTCCCCAATGCAAAATAAAAAGAATCAATGCACATGGGACAAAATTCAAAAATAAGTTTGATACATGAGCACGTAATACAAAAGTGGGAAAAATTTGGGTAGCTAGGTAAAGTATTTTAAATTATATAAAGTATGTATATGTTAGGTGAGATCTTAGACTAATCAAGGATTCACTTTGTTAGCTCACTTAGCCTTTTATATATATATATATCCTTACCTTTATCTCAACCCCATTACAACCCTGAAAAGACCTCATGATGTTTGCATTGGTATGCTAAATATTTGTTGATTGGTTAGATGAAGAATAAAGTTTATAAAGCATGACTAGGGAAGAATAGAGTGATTGACCCTAGACACTTGAGAGTTAGAGTGATATACACTACCAGTAAGGGTTCAATGCTTGATTCTATATTCCCTGCTTTCATGAGCTATCTTCTTACAAGTTTACTTGTCTTTTATTATGTAAATTGAATTAGTGGAATTTGATTCATATTTGTCTTGGAGGACTTATTTACTTTTAACCAAGTAGGTAGAAACATTTTGCATGTAGTTGCATTCACATAGAAAGGTTGCATTGCATACTCTCTATCATTCCTCTTCACTTCTTTATAGCTTCTCTTGAGCTTAGCATGAGGACATGCTAATGTTTAAGTGTGGGGAGGTTGATAAACCACTATTTTATGGTTTATCTTATGCTCAATTGAGTAGTTTTTATCAACTCTTTACCCACTTATTCATACTATTTGCATGGTTTTACTTTTTCCTTCTTGATTTTGTGCTATGATTGAAAACATGCTTCTTTGATCTTATATTTGCTAATTATTAATCTTCTCATATTACCATTCGATGCCTTGATATGTGCGTTAAGTGTTTTCAGAGATTACAGGGCAGGAATGGCTTGGAGGATGGAAAGGAAGCATGCAAAAGTGAAAGGAATACAGGAAGTTGAAGGAACTGCAAAGCTGTCAGCCTGACCCTCTCGCACTAAAACTGTCATAACTTGAGCTACAAAGGTCCAAACGACACGATTCCAGTTGCGTTGGAAAGCTAACGTCCGGTGCTTCGATTTAATATATAATTTTTCATACTTTTTTGAGGAGCGGAAGTTCTATCATTAAAGAAATATAAAAATATGATCACGTTGTAAGTATAGCTTCTAAACCAACAGAAAATCCATTCGTACAAACGTTTTGGTTGTCACAAGTAACAAATCCCTTTAAAATTGATAACTGAAATATTTAAATTTTGGGTCTTCTTCTCAAGGAATTGCAGGGAGGTGTTCTTATTATTGGTTATGAGTCTTGTAAATTGGGAGATTTTGAAAGTAAGGAACAGGTAATTTAAATGACAAGTAAAATAAATTAACAATAATAAAATCTCTTGGAAAGGTATAAGAATGTGGAATTTCTGTCCTAGTAATCCTTATCAGATGTGATGAGAATTGGGTTTTAATCCCACTCAGTTAAGTCAAGTGGACTAATTAGCTTAATCCTCAAGTCCTAATCAATCCCTGTGGGAAGACTAGCTTTAGAGCGATCCAAATTAATTAGTAATCTACCAATTTCAATCACTGCTGAGGTTGACAACTCAAGTGTTACCAATTACTTAACCAAAGCCAAACGGAAGAAAATATCTAAATTAAATTAAAAGCATCCATATAAAGCAAAGCAAAGTCAAATCTGAAATACCTCAAAATATATTAAATAGAAAATTATAACATGAATGGTTCATAAGCCAATTTGGCAACATAAATCAGATACGAATAAAAAGCATTAGGATAAATAAAAATATAAAAGGAATATTGAACCTTGATAAAGAAGTTGAAATCCTAATTCCTTTAAGAGGAATCCTAATCCTAAATCCTAAGAGAGAGGAGAGAACCTCTCTCTCTAAAAATTACATCTAAATTATGAAAAGTTAATTCTTGGAGGCCTTTTTATTAATGGATGCATTCCCCCACTTTATAACATCTAATCTGTGTTTTCTGGACTTGGATCTGGGCCAAAAAGGGTTTCAAAAATCGCTGGGAGCGTTTTCTGCAGTTTCTGGTGCGTGGCGTCTGTCACACGTCCGCGTGGGTCACGCGGTCGCGTCATCTGGGAGTTTTTCTTATCACGCGTTCGCTTGGGTCACGCGTACGCATCATCTGTGTTCTGCTCAAGGCGCGCGTCCACGTCAGTCACGCATTCGCGTCGCTGCCTTTTCGTGCTGGGCATGCGGCCACGTCGTCCATGCGTTAGCGTCGCTGCCAGTTTCTTCAAAAACACCATTTTGTGCTTTCCTTCCATTTTTGTATGTTTCCTTTCCATCCTTTAAATCATTCCTGCCTTAGAAAATCTGAAAATACTTAACACACAAATCACGGCATCGAATGGTAATAAAGGGTAATTAAAATTATTATTTTTTTAAGCATAGGAAACATGTTTTTCACATATACCACATAATAAGGAAGGAAAAGTAAAAGCATGCAATTTACATGAATAAGTGAGTGAAGGATTGAATAAATCACTTAGATTGAGCACAAAATACATCATAAAATATGGGTTTATCAACCTCCCCACACTTAAACAATAGCATGTCCTCATGCTAAATCCAAGATAAAGAGTAAGGTAAAGTGGTGGAATTTCATGCAATGCAATCTACTCTAAATGCAACTACCTAAATGAATCGTGCAATTCTAATTATTATTCACTTGTATATAAAGTTTACATGTAGTTAAATTAATTCATATCCTCAAGGAATCATATATGCATAGCCAAACCCTAGATAATGTTAAAGCACCTTTACAATTGAGATGGGTAAAAGTATTTCACAAACTTGCAAGACAATTAACAATTAAGCAGAGATATATGGTGATGAGCTATTGAACCCTCACTGGATTTTGTGTTTACTCTCTAGTCACTCAGTATTTATTGGGTTAATCACTCTATTATTTTTCTATCCTTACTTTCTATAACTTTGTTTTTCATCTAACCAATCAACAATCATAGAATACAGACATACAAAAATCATGAGGTCTTTTTCAAGGTTGTAATAGGGCCAAGGTAAAGGTAAGGGTATATGTATAAGGGTAAGTGAGCTAATAAGTGAATCCTTGATTAGTCTAAGATCTCACCTAACGTACATACTTTATATAATTTTAAAGTTCCTTAACCTATTTACCCAACATTTTCCCTTTTCGATTGCAAGCTCATACATTAATTTTAAATTTGAAATTTTTGACCCATGTGCATTGACTCTTTTTATTTTGCATTTTGGGAAATTTTTTTGTGTATTCCCTTAATAATGTAAAAATACTTTTTTTTAAATCAATGCACATGTTAATCCCATTGTTTTGATCTCACATGAGCATGCTTCCCAAATTTTTGTTTTTGAAATAGCTTAGTCTTTTTAAATTCCTACTTTGTTTCTATCATCCCATGTTCCAATAAAATTCCCCACAGTTAAAATAAAGCACAATTTCTATCTTAAGCTAACCAAGGATTCAACTTGGGATTCATATTTTGTTTTCTGCTTAAGGCTAGTAATGTGGTTATAGAACAAGAGGGGATAAAAAAGCTCAAGGAGGCTAGCAAGGGTGATGTAAAAGGTAGGCACATTTGGGATAAGTGAGAAAAAATTCAAATGATGGCCTCAATCATCTCTTGGTATGTATCTATATTCTATAATGGACATATAGATTAAAACAAAGTAAAGAACATCAGAATGAAAAAGAAGGGTAAAACACACAGGAATAAAATTTATGGTTTGAATGTAACCATACAATTAAGCTCAAAACTCACAGGCTATGTGTTCTCCAGCTCAAAAATCATATATCAGTTATATATGTCATGCAAGTAAAAATTAAGAGTTCCCATTATTTTCAATGTAAATCTTAGGTTGGCCCTTAAAATCTTAGTGTTGTTCCTTGATGGAATATTGTTAACTAACTAACATGTAATGCTATATATACAAGGTGTGTGGATTGTTTTGATTTACTAAAGTTTCTAGTTTACTTCCTTTTATTTTCAATTGAACCAAACTATTATATGCTAAAAGGGTAAACTATACTAATTAATCCACATATTCTATAACTAATAGGTTTAGAATTGCAAACTAAACTAAATGGCTAAAATATGAACTAAAGTGCAAAATGCGGAAATAAAGTAAAAATACATGAAAAGAACAATGTATAAGTACTGAAAAATAAAAATAAAGATAAAAATACAGAAAAATAAACACAATAAGATAAAAAGAGTCTGTAGTGGTTCACCAAAAAGATACGCCAGAGATGGCGACCTTCCCACACTTAAAATAAAGCATCGTCCTTGATGCTCACTCAAGCTGGGTGTGAAGGAGTGTCATCTCCGGAAGGATGGGCTGCTAGAGTCTCTGTGGTGGCCTGAAGATCTGCAGACTGGATAAGGGTAGGAGGATCTGTCTGCTATAGTGGAGGCTCTGACTGTATAGGAATCTCTGGATCTGCAGCCTGTATCTGGTGTGGCTCCTCCTGCTGTGGCACAGCCTGCTCTGGTCCTGCCTGCGTAGCCTGGGCATGTGTCTCCTCCGCATGATCGCTCGCCTCCGCCTCAGATGTGTCAGATGGGGTGTCAGGCTCGGAGGGGATGTCGCCGCCGGATCGGATCATCAACTTAAGGTGCTCATAGCGTCGCTTTTTGCGACGCTCCATACGATCCAAGCGGGTGAAGAGTCGATACACCAAATGATAAATGGGCTCAGGGGCAGGTGGATGGGCAGTGGATGAGGCTAGTGCAGCAGTGGAGGCAGAAGGGGCAGCTAAAGATGTGGCAGCCACACCAGAAGTGGGGAGGAATGGAGGTCTATAGCCTAAAGCCTGAAACTTCCTGCTGTGAGGGATAATCTTCTTGTAGTCTGCAGCAGGTGGCTTCTCATCAGCAAGCTCCCAAGTCATGTCAGCTCGACGGTCTAGCTGGGTGATCAGATAAGGGAAAGGGAGAGTACCTCTAACATAGACCCTGGCCATGTAATGCCTGATAAAGCATGGAAGATACAGGTGCTTACCCTCCATCATACACCAGATGAGGGTGATCATAGCAGCAGGCAGCTCCGTCTCATGGGTGCTCGGCATAACAAAGTTGCTCAAGATCTGGTGCCAGAGCCGAGCCTCATCATTCAGATACATTAGCTTGATTCCCTTAGGCATTGCTGTGTTCTTTCCCATGACCCATGGGACAGTAGGATCAAGGGCTATCCTCTGCTTGACAGCATCCCAGTCAAATCTCATAAAGCGCATGTCCTCTTCAGCCTTGTGGTAACCGTCAGGCTGATCTGATTTAGGCTGAAGGTGGAGGATGTCTTCAATGGCTTCCTCAGTTACCAATATCTGTTTCCCTCGAAGGTGCACTGCATCCAGAGAAGTCTTGAAATAGTTACAGTAAAACTCTCTGACCCAGGAAGCATTGACCTCTGTCAAGTTTCTCTCCAAGAAGAACCAGCCTCTCTGTTCGATCTAACTTGGGGTGGGGCTTGGATGGCTTAGATGGAGTAGTATTTCTTTTGATCTTTTTGTATTTGCATGAGGATAGTGGTCATATCCCTAAGCACTTTGGTTAAGCTTGCTTCGGAAGGGGACGGTTCTACCACACCCTTGAGAGGATTACTTCTCACCCTTATATGTTGTGTAGCCTCGACAACATCATTTATCAATTTCCAATCTTCTCCCTCTGTCTTGTTTTTCGAAAGGGAACCACCACTAGAAGCGGTGAGCAATCTTCTATCTTCCACACAAAGACCTCCGGTGAAGTAACTAATGAGCAAGTGAGTGTTCAATCTGGTGTGGACAAGATTCTAATAGCCTCTTGAACTGAGTCCAATACTCAGACAAACTCTCTTGATCCCTTTGCATTATCCTGAGATCTCCTTCCAGACATAATCGGTCTTCTCCGGTGGGAAGAACTTATCTAGAAACTCTCTTCTCAAGAAATCCCAATTGGTCGCAATTTCATCCGGTAGCGAATAAAACCATGTCTTTGCTTGCCCTTCAAGAGAGAAATGAAAGGCAAAAACCATAATAGCCAACTCATCGACTCTATGCCTTTGAGCCGTAGAACAAGCAACTTGAAAGTCTTTTAGATGTCAGATGGGGTCTTGACCTGGCAACCCATGATACTTAGGAAGTAGATGTATCAAGCTACTCTTCAACTCAAAGTTTGGGTCAAGGTTAGGATACCTTGCTTGCAAAGGTTGAAGTATGATAACCGGAGCTCTTTGCTCATGCAAAGTGATCCGTCATGGCTCCGACATGTATGGTTCACCTATGGGATGCAAAGATGTATTAGTAGTGCCAACAGAAGAATAGGAAGTAGCGAACTCCAAGTCACTCTCGGTACCGTCTAGTGATTCGGTATGTTCCTCAAGAGAGGCTGAAGTACTAGCCGTATAGTCCAACCGCCGTCTAGCTTGCCGAGTGTGTAACAAGGTTCTTTCAATCTCAAGGTCAAACTCGGCTAAACTAGAATTCGGTTGAGACCGAGTCATCAAACTTGGGAGTCATAGCACACATACAAAAGAAATCTATACTATAGCTAATTATTGAAAGAAAGTAAACTATCTACAATATTCACATAACCAATATCTAGGCATATGTTGCAACCATTCCCCGGCAACGGCGCCGAAAATTTGATATCACGGGTACCGTCAATAAGGAATTTCACAAGGTTTTTGCGTTGCAAGTATAGCCATCAACCGACAAATAATCTGCGAATCAAATTTCGAAAGGAATTGGTTGTCACAAGTTCAACCCCAATAAAAATAACCGAAGTATTCAAACGTCGGGTCGTCTCACAAGGAATGGGCAAACATGTGCATCAACATTGGTTAGAATTCTGGGGTTGTGAGTCATGAGCAAGAATTTAAACTGGAAATCTTAACAAGCAAGTAATCTTGAAGTGCAAGAAACTAATTCAAATAACTAAAGCAAGATGTGAGCAATTCCAAACTAATAAGATAACATCCAATATAAATCTACTCTAAAACTAGACGAATACTATGATTAAGACAAAGTAACTAGGAATTTTGGGTTTTTAAATATAAATAATAAAGCAACTTTTGGCTAGACATGGGAATTGGGGTCACTATCCTTGTCTAATAACCATATCTTGACAATTATGAGGAACCAAACTCATTAATTCTACTTCTATACTTGAAGTATGTTAAATGGTTTAGTCAACATCAACCCATAAGGTCCAACCTAACTACTAATTGACTTAGTAGTAGGCTAGTGTCAATGGCTATCAAATTGACCACTAAGGGTTCCCAAATCATCAAATCCATTAGACCCAATGACTCAAGTTTATCAAATTCCCTAAGGCTAGGCCAAGAGTAAAGAGAACTACTCCATAATCAAAGGAAACAATTCATCAAACACATGGTAAGCATTAATAAAAGACATATTCAAATTGCAATTAAATTGAAACTAACAAGTACCCACTAACAATTATCAACATACAATCATTCAAACAACACAATTAATCATGAAAATCATCAATGTAACATTAGCAAGTCAAGATTCACAAGATTCATAAATGGGTATAAAATGACAATTGACAAGAATACATAAAACTAACACAAGATCTAAACAAAATTATGCTAAGGAATTCAAATTAAGCAATTAAAACTAGTAATTAACAAGATCCAATTCAGAATTCAATAAGGGAAGATCAAATTAAAGCTAGATCAAGAGAGGAACAAGGGTTTCTCTCTCTAGAAGAACAAGAACCAAAAACTAGTTAAAAATTGTGTCTAAGTGTAAAATGAATGATCCCCCCTTTTCCCCTAGCATCCTTGGATCTTTTCCATGCAGAACCAGCTTGAATTTGGTCCTCTTGAGCCTTAGAAATTGCCAGGCACAAATTTCTTTAATGAGGTCACATGAAGCTTATCACGTGTACGCGCCATGCGTGCGTACGCACCGATTGCTTTGATCCACGCGTGCGCGCCATGTACGCGTGCGCACCAGTGTGGATTTTTCTAATCTACGTGGATGCGTCCATCTTTGCGCGCTGCTTCCAGCTGTCCACATCCACGCGTGCGCGCGAGGTGCGCGCGCGCCCATGCTGAAACTCCCAAAATCTAAATCTTCATGTTCCTTCCTCTTGTGCATGCTTTCTTTCTCTCTTCTAGGCCATTCTTGCCCTATTAATTCTGAAATCACTCAACAAACACGTCACGGCATCGAATGGTAATAAAAGGGGATCAAAATATAGTAATTTTAAGGCAAAAGAAGCATGTTTTTCATCATGAAGCAATATTAGGAAGAGAACACAAAACCATGCAATTCTTGTGAATAAGTGTGAGAAATATTGACAAAACCCCCCAAATTCTACACAATATAAACCACAAAATTGGGGTTTATCAGTACGCATAAGAAGACAAATTCATAAGTGTGCGTACGCACAAGGCAGTGTGTGCACGCACGAGCAGCAATGTTGGAGGCAACATTGCCAGTCCAACGCTGGGTCAAACGTCCACTTCAGAGGATCAAAAACTGGAGCTGGGAGTTCTACTATTTGTGCGTACGCATGGCATGGTGTGCGCCCGCACAAGGAGAAAAAAAAGTGTGCACACACATACAGCAGTGTGTGTACGCACAAGTCCTAGCATTTGCAGTAACGTTTGCACCCAACGCTTGGTCCAACGTCTTTGGTAGCTCTTCAAAATTCAAGTTGCACAAAAAGCCTAGTGTGCGTGTGCACGACATGGTGTGCGTACGCACAGCAAGAAAAACTCAAAGGGGTGCGCGCACACAGGGTAGTACGCGCACACACAAGTCAGCAATGTTGAACGTAACGTTGGCTCCCTAACTATGAGGCAAACGTCACTACCAGCAACTTCAGAATTTGGGCAGAATCGTTAATTAGCCAACGTCCATCTTTAACACCATGGCGAGCTAGTTGAATCTGCTTCAACAAAAGGCCAAGGCCCACATGCAAGCCTCAGAGATCAATTGAAGAAAGTGTATAAATAGCTTAGAATTTAAGTTAGAAGGGGAGGATTACAGAGAGTACTGAAACTCTGTCCAATTTTACTTTCTCTGCAACTTTTTTAATTCTGCAATGTACTTTTCATTTTCATTTTCCATTTTTGGAGTTATGAACAACTAAACCCCTTTCATTGGGTTAGGGAGCTCTCATAAACCCCATATTTAGGGTTTATCTTGTGTTGAATTTAGAGGGTTTTGTCAACCTTTCTCCCATTTATCCAATGAAATAGCATGGTTTTGTAAATTCTCCTTTAATTGTGCTTAAGAGTGAAAACATGCTTTTTAGGTCCTTAATTGTTTAATCTTGATTTACCTTTGATTCCATTAGATGCCTTGATATGTTTGTTAAGTGATTTCAGATTTAGGAGGCAAGGATTGGATCAAGGGAATGAAGGAAAAGCATGTAAAAATGGAGAACTCATGAAGAAATGAAGGAATCGCAAAAGCTGTCAAGCTGACCTCTTCGCACTTAAATGACCATAACTTGAGCTACAGAGGTCCAAATGATGCAGCTCTAGTTGTGTTGGAAAGCTAACATCCGCGGCTTCGATATAAGATTTGTCATGGTTGCATTTTGCATAGGGACACGCACGCACAAGGTACGCATACGCGTCGATGGATGCACACAATTTACATAATGCAACTCATGGCTAGCGAATTCTAAAGCCTTGTGGGCCCAATCCAACTCATTTCTGATGCTATTTAAGTCAAGGATTGAAGGGGAATTAAGATACTTTCACACATAAGTTTAGTTTAGTTTAATTTTTGGAGGGAAAGTTAGTTTTAGAGAGAGAAGCTCTCACTTCTCTCTAGGATTAGAATTAGGATTAGGTTTAGTTCAATAATCTAGATCTAGGTTTCAATTCATGCTTTCTTCTTCTTCTACCTCTCAATTCTATGTTGTTACATTCATGATTCCTCTATTCTTTTGTTCTAATTTCCTTTATGTTGCTTCTATATTTTGTTGTAGATCTACTCTTGTTCCTTCTCTTTTCTTTCAATTCAATATGAGGTAATTCATAATAATTGTGTTTCCTTTGATTGTTGTTATTAATTCCTTGCAATAATTGTTGTTAGACTTATTTGTTGTTGCCAATTTACTTTTCTTTTCTTTTATGCCTTCCAAGTGTTTGATGAAATGCTTGGTTGGATTTTAGTATAGAATTTTCTCCTCTTGGCTTTGGTAGAGTAATTAGTGACGCTTGAGTTATCTAATTCTTTTGTTGATTGATAATTAGAAGTTGCTAATTGATTTGGATACCACTAAAGTTAGTCTTTCCCTTGGGAGTTGGCTAGGACTTGTGGAATCAAGTTGTTTCATCCACTTGACTTTCCTCCATGATTAGAGGTTAACTAAGTGGTAGCAATGGACAATTGTGGTCACAATTGAGGAGGATAACTAAGATAAGACTTTTAGTTCTCATATATTACCAAGAGCTTTCTTAGTTGTTAGTTTATTTCTTTTGCAATTTACATTCCTTGTTCCTTAACTCAAAAACCCCAAATATACTTCATAACCAATGACAAGACACTTTGTTGAAATTCCTAGGAAGAACGACCCGAGGTTTAATACTTTAGTTTATAGATTTTAGGGGTTTGTACTTGTGACAAACAATCTTTTGTATGAAAGGATTATTGTTTGGTTTAGAAACTATACTTGCAACGAGAATTTATTGTGAATTCTAAACCACAGAAAAGTCTTGTCATCAAAATGGCGCTGTTGCCGGGGAATTGCAATGGTGTTGTGTTATTGGTTATTGTATATATGTGAATATTATGAATATGTTTTCCTTTTTCCTCTTTGTTAGTTCTTGCTAGTTTTAGGATTTAATTTCCTTTCTTCTTATTTGATTTTTGTTTCATTTTCTCTTACTATCATGAATTCTCATTTTGGCTATGAGTTTGGTTCTCATTGTGTTGTAGGAAATGTGAACTTCAATAACAACATGTGTCAAGGATGGAACACTTCAAGATGGGAGGAGCTTCAAGGAATTGATTACCCCTATTGGCAACAACCTCCGAATACTTTTAGGTATAATTCCCATCCTAATGCATGTCAATTCAATGGCAATGGTGAATCTTTTTATGACAATCAACTACCACCATCATATGCCTATGACTCTTATCCTCAGCATGAACCTCAACCATTCTCACAAGCCTCTCATTACCAAACACCTTCCTATGATCCATATCCATCACATGACCAATCACCCATACCATATTCTTATGACCATTATGAGCAAGAACCTTTGGAACCACCACAACCTTATCAAGATTACTACCATGAACCACCTCAATGCACACTATCTCCATACCCTTACCAAGAAGAACCACCTTCCTACTATGAACCCTCTCTCCAAAATGATGAGCCCTCTTATCCACCCTAAGCCCCAATAGATGATTCTCTCACCTTGCTACTTCAAGGACAAGCGGATATGCAAAGGAACACCCTAGAGTTTGTGACTAACTTGACCAAGATAGTGCATACTTTAGCCTATAAATGCTTGAACACTCAAGGTGCTTCCATAACCACATGTGAAGAATCAATTGAAGATCATAGAATGAAGGAGAGATTGGATACTCCGGTGGGAAATGAGGGACGTTATTTTGTATTAGAGCAATTGGAGGAGCCTATGATCATTGAAAAAAAGGAAGAAGTGGTTGAAGATTTGGGAGATGTTGAAAGTCCATGGGAATGTAGCATCATGGAGTACTCCTCCAAGAAGCTTGATATTGATGTTGAGGAGGGTGTGCAACCTCCAAGGCATATCATAGTTGGAGACTTGGAAAAGGTTTATCAAGAGATGGATTCAATCATGGATGAATTTCTATCTACAATTGAATCCTTTCCTATTGTCTTGAAGACAACACCAAGCCAAGTGATAAAAGGAAAAATGTTGAAATCGAAGAAGCTTGCGAAGATGTGGAAACAACTAAATAAGAGCCTAAAGAAGTAGACCTCGCATTGTCTAAGTGTGGGGAGGTCTCCCTCCCCAAATCACCATCCTACACAATATTCAAGTGGATAAAATTCTTATCCCTAAGCTTTACTTTTTCACTTGAATATGGTTTGATTTAAAATGATGGTCAACTTAGAGCTCTTTGTGGAGTTAAAAGTAGACGAGAGTTGTGTAGCGGTTGGAAACATCGTTCTAAGTTCATGATGGTTGCATGCTCAAAGTTATATAGTAATGATTGGTGGAGAACCAAACTGCATGAGTCTAGGAAGTTGTTTGGTCACTTATATGAGAATTCTAAAGTCATGCAACCCGGATGGACTAATAATGATCAACTTCAAGACGGGTGTGAAAATAAAGTGTGGGATCCCGGATCGCACAAGGGAAATCAAATTTGGGAGCTCATAGCTTGCGCAAAACTCCATCAAGGCTTGAAGATATTAACTTTGAAGAATGGAGCTTATTGGAGATTCAAGCATTGGTGGATGTTCAAAGATAGCTTCAAGCACAAGCCTCCTTGATAAGAAGCTCCCCATAAGTCCAACTTAAGGACAATAAACAAAAGTGCTAGGTGGGAGACACCCCACCATGGTAAAATCTTTCTTTTTTTCTTTTTTTTTTTTGCACATATTGGTTAAAATAGTTTAATTTCATGTTTTGATTGATTTGTTGAGTTTGTTTGGTAGTTTATTATGTTAAATAAGATTTTATGGTGTTTTGGTAGTTGTTTGGAGGTTTGGAATGCTTGGATAGGTGCAAAAACAAAGAAAAATTTTCAAAAAAAAAAGCGTCATCTGCGCGTACGTGTGCATCAAGCATTTTCGCCTATCCGCTCGCACGCGCCATGTACGCGTATGCGTGGATTGAGAAATTCCACCCCAAACCCAAAATCCGAGAGTTGTGCGAACGCTGTGCGCGCATTGTGCCTTTGGCACAAAACCACTCGCGTGTACCCGTGCATGACGCGTACGAATCACTCTTAAAAAAAAAAAAAGCCATCGACGCGTGCGCGTCATGCGCGCGTACGCGTGGATTTGCACCCTATTTTTCTCCTTTCTCCTTTCTCCTTTCTTCTTCTTTCTCCTTTTCTTCTTTTTTCTTTCTACCTTTCTTCTTCCTCTCTTGAAAAAAAAAATTTTTTTAATAAAAAAAATAAATAAATAAAATATTAAAAAATTTTTTTTTTCTTTTCTTCCATTTTCTTTTATTACATTTGCTTACTTTCATTCATTGCATTTTAATTTTGATTTTATAGCTTGTTGTAATTTTCTTTTTTTTTAAGTTTCTTATTTTCATAATGGTGTTGAATTTTTCTATTCAATCGTTGAGACTTTCTTGCATTATTTTGGTGCTTTTTGACTTGTTTGATTTTATTGAGTGATGAAACTTTTAAATCAATGCTTAATCTTGTATGACTCTTGTGTCTTTGTGCATTGATATGACCTAATATTTTTTTTCATGACCCACTCTTTCTTATTTGAACTTGTTGCTCAATATGTTCTTCATGCTTTGATTTTACTCTTGCATCAAGTGTTAATTCATATACCTTAGCCTATATTGTTCTCTCACTCACATGTTGTAGCTACCATGTAGTGAGAACCTTACCCTTATTTGGCATTAGCCCCCGCCTATGTTCTCTTTGCTTTGATATCTTTGTTATAGGCTTAATTTTCTTTCTTTTTCTCTCCCTTTATGTTGGCCACCAAGAAAGGAGGAAAAGGAAAAGCTTTGAGATGGGGCAACGAACAAGTCATCCGCACAGCCCTTTGAAGAAGCTCATCAATTGTAGCAACCTATCCACCTTGCTCTTCTTTGCATGCACCGAGGACGGTGCAATCTTCAAGTGTGGGGAGGTTGTTTGACCGATCTCCATGGGTAACAATTTCCTTTTCAACACCAAATTTTTTTTATTATTTTGTTCGTTAGATAGTTGTTGCATTGCATGATAGGTTGCATGTTAGTTAGAATTTGTACATATTTTTACCACTTCTTTCTTATTAGGACTACTTGGTCAGGGTGATGATTTCTTTTCCAAGAAAATCTTTTTAGGGCAACCTACCAATTTGAAAACTTTTTGTTGAACTTGCTTGAAAGAATTTATTTTGGAACATGGTTTTTGAGCTAAGAACATAAGTTTGTGAGATTTGAGCCTAATGGCGTGGTTACATCTTATAACCACTTATTTTCCCTTCTTGTGTGCATTGTTCTCTTTCTATAATTGTGATCTTTGATTTGTTTGATTCTTTATGTCCATTATTTTGTGTATTCGTGCATTTATATGATTGAGGCCATCATTTCATTAGCTCACTTACCCAAATAACCTACCTTTTATCATCCATTGTTAGCCAATTTGAGCCTACGATTAACCCACTTATTCTTAATTTAGCACATTACAAGCCTTAAAGCAGAAAACAATAAAAGTTCTTAATTTGGATCGTTGATTAGTTTAGGCTAGTGTGTGTGTGTGTCATTTAAGTGTGGGAAATCTTAGAACATTAGGTGAATAAAAGGGTAGTTTTGTATTTTTATTGTAGAAATTGGGAATTGGGTACATGATCATGTTTAATGAATGTAAAACCTTAAGCATTGATGATCTTGTATATAGAAAAAAAATGAGAAATAGAAAAAAAACAATATGGAAAAGAAAAAAAAATATAGAAAAAGAAAGAAACAAAGAAAAAGAAAGAAATAAAATAGGACAAAATGCCCTAAAGCAAAGCTCAATAAGGGTCAATGCATAAGTGTTGTGAAATGAAAAGGAATACATGAGTATGTGAAAAAGTGAGAAAAATGGGTAGTTAGGTTAGCTTTGAAATTATACAGGATGTCATAGGTTAGGTGGGAAGTTTAAGCTTATCAAAGATTCAAATTTCAAGCTCACTTAACCATATATGCATCCTACCTTGACCCTAGCCCAATTACAACCTATGAAAAGACCTCATGATACTTGTATGCATGCATTGAATAAATGTTGATTGTTAGAAGAAGAACAAATCTTAGAAAGCATGATTAGGGAAGAATTGAGAGAATCGACACTACACACTTGAGCGACTAGAGTGCAAACACTTCCGGTGAGGGTTCGATGCTCAATTCCTTGATTCCCGGCTTTCATGAGCATTCTTCTTGCAGGTCTACTTGAACTTCATATTAATATTTAAATTGGTAGGATTCATGAGTCGTCATGGGACCTTAGTCCTACTTGTGCATGTATGTCTTGGAGGATTAATTTATTTTTAACCAAGTAGGTAGAATTATTTTGCATTTAGTTGCATTCATGTAGATAGTTGCATATAGGTAGGGTGCATTTAGTTAGACCTCGTTGAATAAATGTTGATATCCTTTGCTTTCTCTTGGTTTAAGCATGAGGACATGCTTGGTTTAAGTGTGGGGAGGTTGATAAACCCCATATTAAGGGTTTATCTTGTGTTGAATTTAGAGGGTTTTGTCAACCTTTCTCCCGTTTATCCAATGAAATAGCATGGTTTTGTAAATTCTCCCTTAATTGTGCGTAAGAGTGAAAACATGTTTTTTAGGTCCTTAATTGTTTAATCATGATTTACCTTTGATTCCATTAGATGCCTTGATATGTTTGTTAAGTGATTTCAGATTCAGGAGGCAAAGATTGGATCAAGGGAATGAAGGAAAAGCATGTAAAAATGGAGAAATCATGAAGAAATGAAGGAATCGCAAAAGCTGTCAAGCCGACCTCTTCGCACTTAAATGACCATAACTTGAGCTACAGAAGTCCAAATGATGCGATTTCAGTTGCGTTAGAAAGCTAACATCTGGGGCTTCGAAACGATATAATATTTTCCATGGTATCAGTTCGCATATGGACGCACATGCGCACGGTACACATACGCATCGATGGATGCACATAATTCACTTAATGCAACTCATGGCCAGCGAATTCTAAAGCCTTGTGGGCCCAATCCAACTCATTTCTGATGCTATTTAAGCCAAGGATTGAAGGGGAATTAAGATAATTTCACACATTAGTTTAGTTTAGTTTAATTTTTGGAGAGAAAGTTAGTTTTAGATAGAGAAGCTCTCACTTCTCTCTAGGATTAGAATTAGGATTAGGTTTAGTTCAATAATCTAGATGTAGGTTTCAATTCCTGCTTTCTTCTTCTTCTACCTCTCAATTCTATGTTGTTACATTCATGATTCCTCTATTCTTTTGTTGTAATTTCATTTATGTTGCTTCTATATTTTGTTGTAGATCTACTCTTTTTCCTTCTCTTTTCTTTCAATTCAATATGAGGTAATTCATAATAATTGTGTTTCCTTTGATTGTTGTTATTAATTCCTTGCAATAATTGTTGTGAGACTTCTTTGTTGTTGCCAATTTACTTTTCCTTTCTTTTATACCTTCCAAGTGTTTGATGAAATGCTTTGTTGGATTTTAGTATAGAAGTTTCTCCTCTTGGCTTTGGTAGAGTAATTAGTGATGCTTGAGTTATCTAATTCCTTTGTTGATTGATAATTAGAAGTTGCTAATTGATTTGGATACCACTAAAGTTAGTCTTTCCCTTGGGAGTTAGCTAAGACTTGTGGAATCAAGTTGATTCATCCACTTAACTTTCCTCCATGATTAGAGGTTAACTAAGTGGTAGCAATGGACAATTGTGGTCACAATTGAGGAGGATAACTAGGATAGAACTTCTAGTTCTCATATCTTGCTAAGAGCTTTCTTAGTTGTTAGTTTATTTCTTTTGCAATTTACATTCTTTGTTCCTTAACTCAAAAACCCCAAATATACTTCATAACCAATGACAAGACACTTTGTTGCAATTCCTAAGGAGAACGACCCGAGGTTTAATACTTCGGTTTATAGATTTTAGGGGTTTGTACTTGTGACAAACAATCTTTTGTATGAAAGAATTATTGTTTGGTTTAGAAACTATACTTGCAATGAGAATTTATTGTGAATTCTAAACCACACAAAAGTCTTGTCATCAAGCTCTGTGTAATTCATTGGATCAATATTAGTTTTCATACTTCTTCTTCGTTCTTTTCTCTTGATCTTGCTAGAAAGCTTTCGTTCTTCATCCTTGTGGATAGTTGTCTTGGAAAAGAAGCTTCCTATAATTGGATCTCCTCTAAACCTTGGAAGAGGAATGAGGAGATCATGCTAGAAATTCTTTCTCACATTGGATTAGATTTGGGTTTGGATGGATATCATGACATGTAATCCTACCAACACTTTGATCTATGAATATGTGTGATATAATCAGTGACCATACCTCATCTCTTCCCATGAGCACTTAAATTAAGGAATTGGGAAATTGTTCATGCTTAGAGAGATTGGATTGCCAAGGAATTGGGATCCAATCACCTAAGATTGCCAAGGAGATCAATGAATGCATTAATTGAGGAAGAGATGAAAATGAATTTGATCCGGAGAATTATAACATCTCCTGACCCCAATGATCTTTCCCTTCTCTGATCTTACTCATTCTCATTATATTCTGCTCTTTAATATCATGCTTAATCCCCATTCCCATTTAATTTCTTGCAATTTAAGCGTCTGCCATTTAATTTCTTGTAATTTAACTTTCTGCTCTTACATTCTGCAATTTAATTTCTGTTCATTTAATTTCTTGAAATTTAAGTTTCCCGCCAATTTACATTCTGCGATCCCAATTTCAATTCGAATTTGGTTCAACTAGAACAATTCTCCAATTAACATTGATCAACCAACCAATCCTTGTGGGATTCAACCTCACTCTACAGTGGGTTTTACTTTACAACAATCCGGTGCACTTGCCGGTAGAAAATTGTTGAGAGACAGTTTTCATGACATCAGTCCCCTCGCTGTTGTCCCTTGAGATTTTATTTTATATAGAGGGGTAAGTTTGGTATATTGTATTTGAGTTTCATTTGTTTTTTTTTGTATCAGAATTATTATTAATAATATTTATGTAATTATTATTTGTTGGAAATCTTTGAAACATGACTTTAATGAATAAAAACAAAATTTTTTGGCATTTTCTTAAAATTGAAACACGAACTCGATACAAAGGCTTGATAATTAAGTAGTTAATACTAGAAAAGGTTACGTAATGTTCCTTCTAGTAGAAATACCCTGACTTAAGCAAGGTATTTTGCTGTACGGGACGTTACACTCCAGCTCCACTAGCAAGTGACAGGCTTTACCATAGACCAATTGATAAGGAGACATGCCAATAGGAGTCTTGTAAGCTGTTTGGTATGCCCAGAGAGCATCATCAAGCTTCCTAGACCAGTCCTTCCTTGAGACACTGATGGTCTTCTCTAGAATCCTCTTGAGTTTCCTGTTGGAAACCTCAACCTGTCCACTTATCTGAGGGTGATAAGGGGTTGCCACTTTATGACGGACTCCATACCTCTGCAGAAGTGAGTCAAGTTGTCTGTTACAAAAGTGACTTTCACCATCACTAATGAGTGTCCTTGGGATATGATGAGCGGATAATTTATACCCTTTTTGGGATTGTTTTTACATGGTTTTTAGTGTGTTTTAGCTACTTTTTATTATATTTTTATTAGTTTTTATTCAAAAATCACATTTCTGGACTTTACTATGTGTTTGTGTGTTTTTCTGTAATTTCAGGTATTTTCTGGCTGAAATTGAGGGACTTGAGCAAAAATCTGATTCAGAGGCTGAAAAAGGACTGTAGATGTTGTTGGATTCTGACCCTCCTGCACTTGTAGTGGATTTTCTTGAGCTACCAAAGCCCAATTGGCGCACTCTCAATTGCGTTGGAAAGTTGACATCTTGGGCTTTCCAGCAATATATAATAGTTTATACTTTGCCCGAGATTTGATGGCCCAATCTGGCTTCCAAGGCCAGCCTAAAACTTTCTAGCGTAACACGTCCAAACTGGCACCGAAATGGGAATTAAACGCCCAAACTGGCACCCAAGCTGGCGTTTAACTCCAGAAACAGCCTATGCACGAAAAAGCATCAATGCTCAGCCCAAGCACACACCAAGTGGGCCCCGAAAGTGGATTTCTGCACTATCTGCACTCAGTTACTCATTTTCTGTAAACCCTAGTTACTAGTTTTGTATAAAAACTACTTTTAGAGATTTATTTTACATCAGAGAGCTTATGCGATCATAGACCATTGTTCACGTTTGGGAGCTGTCCTCACGGCCATGCCTAGACCTTTTTTACTTATGTATTTTCCACGGTGGAGTTTCTACAACCCATAGATTAAGGTGTGGAGCTCTGCTGTTCTTCATGAATTAATGCAAGTACTATTGTTTTTCTTTCAATTCACGCCTACTTCTTCTACAGGATATACTCTTGTACTTAATTAAGTTAAGTCAGAATAAAGGGGTGACCCGTGACAATCACCGACTATCTTTGTTGCTCGCTTAGCCAAGATCCGCGTGCTTGACAACCACATGCGGTCTACATGATGTTCAATATAGTCATTGGACGATAGTCGGAGTATATTCTCTTGGGTTTCTAATCAATGATTCACATCATCTCTCCTAACAACAGAGCATCTGAATCTTTGATTAGAACCTTCGTGGTATAGGCTAGAACCATTGGCAGCATTCCTGAGATCCACAAAGTCTAAACCTTGTCTGTGGTATTCCGAGTAGGATCTGAGAAGGGATGACTGTGACGAGCTTCAAACCTGAAAATGTTGGGTGCAAGTGACAGTGTGCAAAAGGACAAGGGTTCTATTCCGACGCTAGTGGGAATCGACAGATCATTAGCCGTGCGGTAGCTATACATGGTATTTTTCATCCGAGACGAGAAATCCGACAGTTGATTAGCCGTGCAGAGATCGTACCTGGTATTTTTCATCCGAGAGGATCATACAGCTTGCCATGGAAGGGAGCACGCATGGTTGGAAGAAGGCAATAGGAAAGCAGAGGTTCATAAGCAACAAAGCATCTCCAAACGCTTATCTGAAATTCCCACCAATGAATTACATAAGTATCTTTATCTTATTTTATGTTTTATTTATCTTTTAATTATCAAAACCTTATAACCAATTGAATCCGCCTGACTGAGATTTACAAGGATGACCATAGCTTGCTTCAAGCCGACAATCTCCGTGGGATCGACCCTTACTCACGTAAGGTATTACTTGGATGACCCAGTGCACTTGCTGGTTAGTTGTGCGGAGTTGTGAAAAGTGTGAATCACGATTTCGTACACCAAGTTTTTGGCGCCGTTGCCGGGGATTGTTCGAGTTTGGACAACTGACGGTTCATCTTGTTGCTTAGATTATGTAATTTTATTTTATGTTTAAGCATTTTATTTTTATTTTTATTTTCGAAAAATAATTCAAAAAAAATTTATGGTTTTCGAAAAATTCAAAAAAAAATATTTGTTCTTCAGAATTTTTAGGAATGAATTCTAGAGTTTCATAAGATATGTTGAAGCCTGGCTGGCTGTTAAGCCATGTCTAATCTGTTGGACTGAGCTTTCCACTTATCTTTGCAGAGCCTTTTGGTTCCCATCAATTTGGCTGTTGTATGTAATGCTCTGCTAAAGCTTGGCTGGCTGTTTGGCCACATCTAATTCTTTTGGACCGAAGCTTTAGACTAACATTGCATAATTCCTGGAATTCTTATTAAAAATTTTGTATCCCTTTGTTTTCTTTTTCTAAAACAATTTTCGAAAAATACCAAAAAAATTAATAAAATCATAAAAAACCAAAAATTTTATGTTTCTTGTTCAATTCTAGTGTCAAATTTTATGTTTGGTGTCAATTACATGTTTTTAATTTTTCTTAGATTTTTGAAAACTCATACATTGTGTTCTTTCTTGATCTTCAAGTTGTTCTTAATGATTTTCTTTGTTAGATCTTTAATTTTTCTTGTTTTGTGTCTTTTCTTGTTTTTCATATGCATTTTTGAGTTATTAGTGTCTAAAGTTTAAAAATATTTAAGTTTGGTGTCTTGCATGTTTTTCTTTTCTTAAAAATTTTCAAAAACATGTTCTTGATATTCATCATGATCTTCAAAGTGTTCTTAGTGTTCATCTTGACATTCAAAGTGTTCTTGCATGCATTATTCATTTTGATCTTAAATTTTATGTTTGGTGTGATTTTGTTGTTTTTCTCTCTCCTCATTAAAAATTCAAAAATAAAAAAATAATATCTTTTTCTTATTTTACCAATAAATTTCGAAATTTTGGTTTGATTTCGTCAAACTTTTTTTTAAAATTTAGTTGTTTTTTGTTAGTCAAGTCAAAATTTCAAGTTAAAAATTCTATCTTTTCAAAACTTTTTCAAAAATCAAATCTTTTTCATTTTTCTTCTTAATATTTTAAACAAATTTTCCAAATCTTCTCCTTATTTTTATTTCATATTTTTTAAATTAATGCTAACAATTAATGTTTTCATTCAAAAATTTTCAAGTTGTTACTTGCCTATTAAGAAAGGATCAATCTTTAAATTCTAGAATCATATCTTTTAGTTTCTTGTTAGTCAAGTAATCAACTTTAATTTCAAAAATCAAATATTTTTAATTTCCTTTTCAAATCTTTTTCTGACTTCTTATCTTTTCAAAAATTACTTTCAAATCTTTTTCAATTAACTACTTGACTTTTTGTTTGATTTTAAAAGTTTACTAATTCTTATCTTTTTCAAAACCACCTAACTACCTTTCTCTCTCTCTAATTTTCGAAAACCACTAACCACTTTTTCAAAATTCTTTTTAATTAACTAATTATTTTAAATTCTAATTTTATTTTATTTCTTTTAATATTTTTGAATAATAACCAATAATTAAAATAAAAACAAAATTATTTCTCTTTTTTTTTAATTAATTCGAACCCTCTCCCCCTCTCTGTGTTTGAATTTCTTCCTCCTTCTTTATTCTGTTCTTCTATTCTTCTACTCACATAAAGGAATCTCTATACTGTGACATAGAGGATTCCTCTTCTTTTTCTGTTCTCTTCTTTTTCATATGAGCAGGAACAAGGATAAGAACATTCTTGTTGAAGCTGATCCTGAACCTGAAAGGACTCTAAAGAGGAAGCTAAGAAAAGCTAAAACACAACACTCTGGAGAGGACCTAACAGAAATTTTTGAAAAAGAAGAAGTTATGGCAGCCGAAAATAACAACAATGGTGGAGATACAAGGAAGGTGCTTGGTGACTTTACTGCACCAACTTCTGACTTCTATCGAAATTGGAGCAAACAACTTTGAGCTTAAGCCTCAATTAGTTTCTTTAATGCAGCAGAATTGCAAGTTTCATGGACTTTAATTGGAAGATCCTCATCAGTTCTTAGCTGAATTCTTGCAAATCTGTGACACTGTTAAGACCAATAGGGTTAATCCTGAGGTCTATAGGCTTATGCTTTTCCCTTTTACTGTAAGAGACAGAGCTAGGATATAGTTGGACTCACAACCTAAAGAAAGCCTGAACTCTTGCGAAAAGTTGATCAATGCCTTCTTGGCCAAATTCTTTCCACCTCAAAAGTTGAGCAAGCTTAGAGTGGAAGTCCAAACCTTCAAACAGAAGGAAGGTGAATCCCTCTATGAAGCTTAGGAAAGATACAAGTAATTGATCAGAAGGTGTCCTTCTGACATGCTTTCAGAATGGAGCATCCTATGTATATTCTATGATGGTCTGTCTGAATTATCCAAGATGTCATTGGATCACTCTGCTGGTGGATCTCTTCATCTGAAGAAGATGCCTGCAGAAGTCCAGGAACTCATTAAAATAGTTGCAAATAACCAGTTTATGTACACTTCTGAAAGAAATCCTGTGAATAATGGGACAACTCAAAAGAAAGGAGTTCTTGAGATTGATACTCTGAATGCCATATTGGCTCAGAACAAAATATTGACTCAGCAAGTCAATATGATTTCACAGAGTCTGAGTGAAACGCAAGCTACATTAGGCAGTACTAAAGAAGCCTCCCCTGAAGGAGAAGCTTATGGCCCTGAGAATCCTGGAATGGAAGAGGTGAATTACATGGGAGAATCCTATGGAAACACCTATAACCCTTCATGGAGAAATCATCCTAATTTCTCATGGAAGGATCAGCAGAAGCCTAATCAGAGCTTCAATAATAATAATGGTGGAAGAAATAGGTTTGGCAATAGCAAGCCTTTTCCATCATCTTCTGAGCAACAGACAGAGAATTCTAAGCAGAGCCTCTCTGACTTAGCAACCATAGTCTCTGATCTATCTAAGACCACTATCAGTTTCATGACTGAAACAAGGTCCTCCATCAGAAATTTGAAGGCACAATTGGGTCAGTAAAAGAGTTACTAAAATCCCTCATAATACTCTCCCAAGTAATACAGAAGAAAATCTAAAGAGAGAGTGCAAGGTCATCAATATACCTAACATGGCCGACCCTATAGAGGAGGAAGAGGCAGTGATTTCCACTGAGGAAGACCTCAATGGACGTCCACTGGCCACTAAGGAGTTCCCTAATGAAGAACCAAAGGAATCTGAGGCCCATACAGAGACCATAGAGATTCCACTAAACTTACTGTTGCCATTCATGAGCTCTGATGAGTATTCTTCCTCTGAAGAGGATGAAGTTATTATTGAAGAGCAAGTGGCTCAATATCTAGGAGCAATCATGAAGCTGAATGCCAAGTTATTTGGTAATGAGACTTGGGAGGATGAACCTCCATTGCTCATCAATGAACTGAATGCTTTGGTTCAACAGAAATTACCTCAGAAGAAACCGGATCCCGAAAAGTTCTTAATACCCTGTACTATAGGCACCATGACCTTTAAGAAGGCTCTGTGTGACCTGGGGTCAGGAATAGATCTCATGCCACTCTTTGTAATGGAGAAACTAGGGATCTTTGAGGTACAAGCTGCAAGATTCTCACTAGAATTGGCAGATAAATCAAGGAAACAGGCTTATAGACTTGTAGAGGATGTCTTAATGAAGGTTGAAAGCCTGTACATCCCTACTGATTTCATAATCCTAGACACTGGGAAAGAAGAGGATGAATCCATCATCCTTGGAAGACCCTTCCTAACCACAGCAAGAGCTGTGATTGATGTGGACAGAAGAGAGTTAGTCCTTCAATTGAATGAGGACTACCTTGTGTTTAAAGCTCAAGGATCTTCTTTTGTAACCATGGAGAGAAAGCATGAAAAGCTTCTCTCAATACAGAGTCAAACAGAGTCCCCACACTCAACTTCTAAGTTTGGTGTTGGGAGGCCACTATTAAGCTCTGAGTCTCTGTGAAGCTCTCTAAGAGCTCACTGTTAAGCTATTGACATTAAAGAAGCGCTTATTGGGAGGCAACCCAATGTTATTTAATTATATTTATCTATTTTCCATTGTTATTTTATGTTTTCTTTAGGTTGATGATCATGTGAAGTCACAAAAACAACTACAGAATGAAAGCAGAATCAAAAACAGCATTAAAAATAGCACACCCTGGAGGACAGGCTTACTGGCGTTTAAACGCCAGTAAGGATAGCAGAATGGGTGTTTAACACCCAGTCTGGCAGCATTCTGGGCGTTAAACACCAGAATGGGCAGCATTCTGGGCGTTTAACGCCAGAAAAGGGTGTCTGGCTAGCGTTAAACGCCAGAAAGAGGCAACAGACTGGCGTTTAACGCCAGAAAAGGAAGCAGAGCTGGTGTTAAATGCCAGGATTGGCACACAGAGGGTGTTTAAACGCCAGAATGGTGCAGAGAGCAGAATTCCTTGATATCTCAGGATCTGTGGACCCCACAGGATCCCCACCTACCCCACCTCTTCTTCTCTCCTCTTCACACATTTCCATAACACTCTTCCCCAAATACCCTTGACCAATCCCATTAATAACTCTTCCCCAAATACCCTTCACCTATCAAATCTTACCCTCTTCTCCATAATCTCTTCACCACTCACATCCATCCATCATAAAACCCCACCTATCCCACCATTCAAATTCAAACCATTTTCCTCCAAAATCCACCCCATCATCTTCTCTATTTCTTCATCTTCTACTCATTTCTTTCTTCTTTTACTCGAGGACGAGCAAACCTTCTAAGTTTTATGTGGAAAAAGCTCTGCGTTTCGTTGTTTCATAACCATTAATGGCACCTAAGGCCGGAGAAACCTCTAGAAAGAGGAAAAGAAAGGCAATTACTTCTACCTCTGAGTCATGGAAGATGGAGAGATTCATCTCAAAAGTCCATCAAGACCACTTCTATGAAGTTTTTGCCAAGAAAAAAGTGATCCCCGAGGTCCCTTTTATGCTAAAAAAGAGTGAATATCCGGAGATCCGACGATTCAAAGAAGAGGTTAGGAAACTCTCACCAACCCCATCCAACAAATCAGAATCTTAATGGTTCAACAATTCTATGCTAATGCATGGATCACTAGGAACCATGACTAAAGTATGAACCCGAACCTAAAGAATTGGCTCACAATGGTTCGGGGAAATTTCTTGGATTTCATCCTGAAAAATGTGAGGTTGGCATTCAACTTGCCAAAAATGCAAGAAGATCCTCATCCTTTCATTAGAAGAGTCAACTTTGATCAAAGGTTAGACCAAGTCCTCATGGACGTCTGTGAGGAAAGAGCTCAATGGAAGAGAGACTCAAGAGGCAAGCTGGTTCAATTGAGAAGGCCTGACCTCAAACCCGTGGCTAGGGGATGGTTCGAGTTCATTCAACGCTCTATCATTCCTACTAGCAACCGGTCTGAAGTTACTGTGGACCGGGCTATCATGATCCATAGTATCATTATTGGAGAGGAAGTAGAAGTTCATGAGATCATATCTCTAGAACTATACAAGGTGGCGGACAAGTCTTTCACTTTGGCAAGGTTAGCCTTTCCTCATCTCATCTATTACCTATGCAATTCAGTTGGAGTTGTCATAGAGGAAGAAACCTTCATTGAAGAGGACAAGCCCATCACTAAGAAAAGAATGGAGTAAACAAGAGAGCCCACTCATGGACCTCAACAAGAGCATGAGGAAATTCCTCATCATGAAATCCCTGAGATGCCTCAAGGGATGCACTTTCCTCCACACAACTATTGGGAGCAACTCAACACCTCTTTAGGAGATTTGAGTTCTAACATGGAGCAAATAAGAATGGAACACCAAGAGCACTCCATCATCCTCCATGAAATAAGAGAGGAGCAACAAAGGCAAGGAAGAGACATAGAGGAGCTCAAGCACTCCATAAGATCTTCAAGAGGAAGAACTAGCCGCCATCACTAAGGTGGACCCGTTCTTTAATTTCCTTGTTCTTATTTTTCTATTTTTCGATTTCTATGCTTTATGTTTTATCTATGTTTGTGTCTTTATTACATGATCATTAGTGTCCAGTGTCTATGTCTTAAAGCCATGAATGTCCTATGAATCCTTCACCTTTCTTAAATGAAAAAAATATTTTCTGAAAAAGAAAAAGAAGTACATGAATTTCGAATTACATCTTGAAAATAATCTAATTATTTTGATGTGGTGGCAATACTTTTTGTTTTCTGAATGAATGCTTGAACAGTGCATATTTTTGATATTGTTGTTTGTGAATATTAAAATTATTTGCTCTTGAAAGAATAATAAAAAAGGAAAAATGTTATCGATAATCTGAAAAATCATAAAATTGATTCTTGAAGCAAGAAAAAGCAGTGAAAAGCAAAGCTTGCAAAAAAAATAAAGAAAAAAAAGAAAGAAAAAGAAAAAGCAAGAAGAAAAAGCCAATAGCCCTTTAAACCAAAAGGAAAGGGTAAAAAAGGATCCAAGGCTTTGAGCATTAATGGATAGGAGGGCCCAAAAAAATAAAATCCTGGCCTAAGCGGCTAAACCAAGCTGTCCCTAACCATGTTCTTGTGGCGTGAAGGTGTCAAGTGAAAAGCTTGAGACTGGGCGGTTAAAGTCGTGGTCTAAAGCAAAAAGAGTGTGCTTAAGAGCTCTGGGCACCTCTAACTGGGGACTCTAGCAAAGCTGAGTCACAATCTGAAAAGGTTTACCCAGTTATGTGTCTGTGGCATTTATGTATCCAGTGGTAATACTGGAAAACAAAATCCTTAGGGCCACGGCCAAGACTCATAAAGTAGCTGTGTTCAAGAATCAACATACTGAACTAGGAGAATCAATAACACTATCTGAATTCTGAGTTCCTATAGATACCAATCATTCTAAACTTCAAAGGATAAAGTGAGATGCCAAACCTGTTCAGAAGCAAAAAGCTACTAGTCCCGCTCATCTAATTGGAACTGAGCTTCATTGATATTTGGAATTTATTTTAAATTCTCTTCTTTTTATCCTATTTTTTTAGTTGCTTGGGGACAAGCAACAATTTAAGTTTGGTGTTGTGATGAACGGATAATTTATACCCTTTTTGGCATTCTTTTTACATAGTTTTTAGTGTGTTTTAGTTACTTTTTATTATATTTTTATTAGTTTTTATTCAAAAATCACATTTCTGGACTTTACTATGAGTTTATGTGTTTTTCTATACTTTCAGGTATTTTCTAGCTGAAATTGAGGGACCTGAGCAAAAATCTGACTCAGAGGCTGAAAAAGGACTGCATATGCTGTTGGATTCTGACCCTCCTATACTCGAAGTAGATTTTCTGGAGCTACAGAGGCCCAATTAGAGCGCTCTCAATTGTCGTGAAAATTAGACATCTTGGGCTTTCTAGCAATATAAAATAGTCCATACTTTATCCAAGATTTGATGGCTCAAACTAGCGTCCAAAGCCAGCCTAAAACTTTCTGGCGTAAAACGCCCAAACTGGCACCGAAATTGGAGTTAAACGCCCAAACTGGCACCCAAGCTGGCGTTTAACTCTAGGAACAGCCTATGCACAAAAAAGCTTCAATGCTCAGCCCAAGCACACACCAAGTGGGCCCCGGAAGTGGATTTCTGCACTATCTGCAATTAGTTAATCATTTTCTGTAAACCCTAGTTACTAGTTTAGTATAAAAACTACTTTTAGAGATTTATTTTACATCGAAGAGCTTATGCGATCATAGACCATTGTTCACGTTTGGAGGGCTGGCCTCACGGCCACGCCTAGACCTTTTTCACTTATATATTTTCCACGGTGGAGTTTCTACACCCCATAGATTAAGGTGTAGAGCTCTGCTGTTCTTCATGAATTAATGCAAGTACTATTGTTTTTCTTTCAATTCACACCAACTTCTTCTCCAAGATATACTCTTGTACTTAATTCAGTTAAGTCAGAATGAAGGGGTGACCCGTGACAATCACCCACTATTTTCGTTACTCGCTTAGCCAAGATCTGCATGCTTGACAACCACAAGCAGTCTACATGATGTTCAACGTAGTCATTGGACGACAGCCGGAGTATATTCTCTTGGGTTTCTAATCAATGATTCATATCATCTCTCCTAACAACAGAGCATCTAAATCTGAGATTAGAACCTTCGTGGTATAGACTACCTTTGGCAGCATTCCTGAGATCCGAAAAGTCTAAACCTTGTCTGTGGTATTCCGAGTAGGATCTAGGAAGGGATGACTGTGACGAGCTTCAAACCTGCAAATGTTGGGCACAAGTGATAGTGTGCAAAAGGACAAGGGTCCTATTCCGACGCTAGTGGGAGTCGACAGATGATTAGCCGTGCGGCAGCTGTACATGGTATTTTTCATCCGAGACGAGAAATTCGACAGTTGATTAGCCGTGCAGAGATCGTACCTAGTATTTTTCATCCGAGAGGATCATACAGCTTGCCATGGATGGGAGCACGCATGGTTGGAAGAAGGCAATAGGAAAGCAGAGGTTCAGAAGCAACAAAGCATCTCCAAACGCTTATCTGAAATTCCCACCAATGAATTACATAAGTATCTTTATCTTATTTTATGTTTTATTTACCTTTTAATTATCAAAACCTTATATCCAATTGAATCTGCCTGACTGAGATTTACAAGGATAACCATAGCTTGCTTCAAGCCCACAATCTCCGTGGGAACGACCTTTACTCACGTAAGGTATTACTTGGACGACCCAGTGCACTTGCTAGTTAGTTGTGCGAAGTTGTGAAAAGTGTGAATCACGATTTCGTACACCAGGACACCAAACCGGCTGAAAATATATCTCTAAAGAAAGCTCATTACCACTTTGGCATCATTGGTGGGTAGAGCTATAGTTTCCACCCACTTGGACACATACTCAACTGCCACCAAGATATAGTTGTTGAAATATGAGGGTGGAAAAGGTCCCACGAAGTTAATGCCCCACACATCAAAGAATTGTATCTCAAGAATCCCCTATTGTGGCATCTCATGGTTGGAAGGGAGATTCTTAGCCCTTTCACATCTGTCACAGTTCTTTACAAATGCCTTTGAATCCCCGAAGAGAGTCGGCCAGTAAAAATCGCTCTGAAGGACCTTTGTTGCTGTCCTTTCACCACCAAAGTGGCCTCCATAATCAGAGCCATGACAATGCCAAAGAATCTACTGTGTTTCCTCATCTGGGACATATCTCCGGATTATACCATCTGAGCATCTTCTAAAAAGGTATGATTCCTGATGAGCGGATATTTTATACACTTTTTAACATCATTTTCATATAGTTTTTAGTAGTTTTTATTTAGTTATTATTATTTTTTTTATAGGTTTTAGTGTTAAAATCACATTTTTAGATTCTACTCTGAGTTTTTCAATTTTTTTACAATTTTAGGCATTTTCTGGCTGAAATTAAGGAGCTGGAGCAGAAGTCTGATTTAGAGACAGAGAAAGCACTGTAGATGCTGTCTAGATCTGACCTGCCTGCATTTGGAAGAGCTTTTCTTGAGCTACAGAAGTCCAAATGGAGCGCTCTTAATGGTTTTGGAAAGCTGACTTCCAGAGCTTTCCAGAAATATATAATACTTTATACTTTGCTTTGGATTAAAAGGCCCAAAATTGGCGTTGATGCACCACTATTTCGTGGTATATTTTGTACTCAATTGAGTGGATTTTAGTCACTAAACTCACACTTATTCATATAATTCGCATGTTTTACATTTTTCTTCCTAATTCTGTGATATAGTTGAAAACATGTTTCCAAGGCATTTAAACCGTCAATTTTAATTATCCTTTACTACCATTCGATGCCGTGATCTGCGTGTTAAGTATTTTCAGGCTTTATAGGGCAAGAATGGCTTAGAGGATGGAAAGGAAACATGCAAAAGTGGAAGGAACATGAAAAATGAAGTTTTGAGATGCTGGCAACGACGCGCACGCCTGGGCGACACGTACGCGTGCCCAACGCAAAAGACAAGCGACGCGTACGTGTGACAAGGAATTTGGCCAAATGACGCGCACGCGTGGATGACGCATACGCGTGACAGAGCCACGTGCTGGACGTATCAGAAATTGCTGGGGGCGATTTTTGGGCTATTTTTGACCCAGTTTTTGGCCCAGAAAACACAGATTAGAGGCTACAAAGTGGGGGAATCCATTCATTCATCAATACAACTTTCATTCATAATTTTAGGTTTTAGATGTAGTTTCTAGAGAGAGAGATGCTCTCTCCTCTCTCTAGGTTTTAGGATTTCTCTTAGTTTTAGGTTTATTTCTTCCCAATTCCAAGTTCAATGTTCCTTTAAGTTAGTTCTCTTATGCTTTTATTTATTCTAGTACTTTGGTTTATCTATTCCTCTTGTTGATTCTCTTCTTTTTTAATTTGGTTTATGAATTCTCATGTTAGATTTGATTTTCTATTTAATGCAATTTGAGGTATTTCATATTTATGATTGTTTTCTTTAATTTATGTTATTGATGCTTTCAATTGGTTGTTTGGATTTTATTATCTCTTATTAGTTTCCTATGTTTTTATGTTACGCCTTCCAAGTGTTTGATAAAATGCTTGGGAGGGTTTTAAGTTAGATTCTTAAGTTCTTGGCTTTGGTAAAGTAATTAGAGACTCTTGAGTTATCAAACTCCTTTGTTGAATGATAATTGAGGGTTGCTGGTTGATTTGGATCCCTTTAAAGCTAGTCTTTCCTTAGGAGTTGACTAGGATTTGAGGAATCAAATTGAGTAGTCCACTTGACTTTCCTTTATTCGGAAAGGGTTAACTAAGTGGGAGCAATGGACAATTCTCATCACAATTGATAAGGATAGCTAGGATAGGACTTCTAATTCTCATACCTTGCCAAGAGCTTTATTGATTATTAGTTTATTTTCTTGCAATTTACTTTTCTTGTTCCTTATTTCAAAAACCCCAAAAGGATACAATCTCATAACCAATAATAACTACACCTCCCTGCAATTCCTTGAGAGATGACCCGAGATTTGAATACTTCGGTTTAACTTTATTTGGTTTGCTTAAGTGACAACCAAATTTTTTTGTACGAAAGGATTTTCTGTTGGTTTAGAAACTATACTTTCAACGAGGTTTCATTTGTGAAATTCTTTACTAGCAAAAATCCGTTCGTCAAAAACAGCCCAGAAATCGCCCCCAGCGGTTTCTGATACGTCCAGCACGTGGCTCTATCACGCGTACGCATCGTCCACACGTGCGCGTCATTTGACCAAATTCCTTGTCACCTGTACGCGTTGCCCAGGCGTGCGCGTCGCTGCCAGCTTCTCAAAACTTTATTTTTCGCGTTCCTTCCACTTTTGCATGTTTTTTTCCCTCCTCTAAGTCATTCCTGCCCTATAAATCCTGAAAACACTTAACACACAGATCACGGCATCGAATGGTAGTAAAGGATAATTAAAATTGACGGTTTAAAGGTATAGGAAACATGTTTTCAACTATATCACAGTATTAGGAAGGAAAATGTAAAACATGCGAATTATATGAATAAGTGTGAGTTTAGTGGCTAAAATCCACTCAATTGAGTACAAAATATACCACGAAATAGTGGTGCATCAAATCTTCCCACACTTAAACATTAGCATGTCCTCATGCTAAGCTCAAGAGAACTAAAGGAGTGAAGAGGAATGGTAGGATTTGTGAAATGCGACCTATCTATATGAATGCAACTAAATATAAAATGCTACTGCCTACTTGGTTTAAAAGTAAATAAATTTTCCAAGAATAAATATAAACTGGATTCCACTAATTCAAATCTCAAATTAAAGTACAAGTAGACTTGTAGAAGAAAATAGCTCATGAAAGCCGGGAACAAAGAATCGAGCGTCGAACCCTCACCGGAAGTGTATACACTCTAATCGCTCAAGTGTCTAGGGTTATTCACTCTACTCTTCTCTAGTCATGCTTTTTTCAACTTTGTTATTCATCTAACCAATCAACAAATGTTTAATGTACCAATGCAAACATCATGAGGTCTTTTCAAGGTTGAAATGGGGCTAAGGTAAAGGTGAGGATATATGTATGGCTAAGTAGCTATAAATTGAATCTTTGACTAACCTAAGCTCTCACCTATACACACACACTCTATATACTTCTAAAATCATGCCTAGCTACCCAAAATTCCCACTTTTGCATCTCATACTCATGCATCAACTTTTCTTTAATTTTATCACATATGCATTGATCTTTCATTAAACTTAACATTGGGGTAATTTTATCCCCTTATTTATTTATTTATTTATTTATTTATTTATTTATTTATTTATTTATTTATTTATTTATTTATTTATTTGAATATTTTTTTAAATATAAAAGTAAACATAACATATCAATACACATGAATTTTTAATTTTTCTGGTCTCACATTAGTAGGTACCCAAATTCAAAATATTTTGTCAATGAAACACTGTACACTTTCATCAACCCAAGTTTCCATAGTTCCCCATACTTAATTGACACACAATCTATATCTTAAGCTAACCAAAGATTCAATTGGGGTAATTAATTATTTTTCCGCTTAAGGCTAGTGATGTGGTAAAATATAGAACAAATGGAGATTAAAAGGCTCAAGGTGGCAAACAAAGGTGATTGACAGGGTAGGCTATTTGGGAAGAGTGAGTTAATAACGAATGATGGCCTCAATCATATGCAAGCATGTAAATACACTAAACAATGGACATATAGAATGGAACAAAATATAGATTACAGTCATAGAAAAGAAAACACACAAGAATAAAATATTATGGTTAAATAATGTAACCATGTAATTAAGCTCAAATCTCACAGGTTGTGTGTTCTTAGCTATAATTCATGTTCCAAATTACAGTCTTCAACAAGTTTAAAACAAATGTTCAATTTAAATTAGTGAAATATTGTAAAACAGGGTCCTGAAAAGAAACTCATTACTTTAACCAAGTAGTGGTAGAAGAACATGCTCAAAATCAAACAAATATGCAACCAAACATGCAAATGCAATAATTAACAAGGAAAATAAAGCATTGGTGTTGAAATAGGAAATGACTAACCCATGGAAGTCGGTATCGACCTCCCCACACTTAAAGATTGCACCATCCTCGGTGCATGCTAAGATGTGCAAGTGGACGCGTTGCCCCAACTGACACTTTTCTCCATAGATTGTGCAGATGGACTTGTCTGTTGCCCCATTGAGAAGCTTCTCTTTTCCTTTCTTGGTGGCCATCCTGAAAGAAGAGGAAAAAGAAGGAAAGTAACCAGAAAAAAATAAGAAAACAAATAAAGTATGGGTGGGTTAATGCCAAATAATGAGGGTCTCAATTACATGGTAGCTACAACATGCAAGTGAGAAAACAGTAGAAGCTAATGGCATATCAATAGTGCAGAAATTGCAACAATGGGGGAGAGAGTGGGTAATGAAAGACAGTATAAATTCAGGTCAATGCAAAAGTAATGCAAGTGTCATAAAAATTAGCATTGACGTATAATTAATAATACCCAACAATTTAAAACAAGTCACGAAGCACCAAAATAATTCAAGAAAAGATGCAACTGTTGAATAAGAACAATTAACACCAATGGTAAAATAATAGCTTTAGAAAAGAAAATAAAACATGCACAAGATTAAAATGTAATGAATCAAAGTATGCAAATAAATTAAGTAAAATAGAGTGAAAGTGAAGAAGGATGAAAAGTTAAAGAGAAGAAGAAAAAGAAAGTAAGAAAGGAGGAAGAAAGAAGTAGAAAGGAGAGAAGAAAGAAGTAAGAATTGAAAAACAGGGCGTGACACGCACGCGTGCATCACGCGTGAAAACTGAGTTGGCCGTTCGACGCGTAAGCGTCGCCCACGCATACGCGTGGGAGGTCTGAAAACGAATTGGTGCGCACGCGTCATGGACGCGTACGCGTGGGAGATTTTATGCCTCTAGCACAGTTCCATTGCAAGGGCTGCACAACTCTCGGGTAAAATACCAATTTACGCCGATTGTGCTATCCACGGAGGCGCATGCTTGACGTGTACGCGTGGTTTTCCCAGATTGCAAGTGATGCGCATGCATCCTAGACGCGTACGCGTGGCTCGAATTGTGCGCAGAGCAACAGCCGTAAGATTCCATCACAACTTTCTGTTCGTTGGATAGGATAGCAAAATTGGGAATCGACGCCCGCGTGGCCTATGCGCACGCGTGGGTTGCCCCCTTTTTTTTAATATGCAGAATGCAGGTGATGATGTAGAGATTATGAATAAACACTAATAAAAATAAGATAAAATAAAACGAAGAATAAAAAGAGATGATTATACCATGGTGGGTTGTCTCCCACCTAACACTTTTAGTTAAAGTCCTTAAGTTGGACATTTGGTGAGCTCCTTGTCATGGTGGCTTGTGCTTGAACTCATCCTGAGACTTCCACCAACGCTTGGACTTCCAACAATCTCTATCAATTCCAGGTACATTCTCCAAGCTTTGATGGAGTTCTTCACAAGCTTTGAGCTCCCAAAGTTGATCCTCATGTATGCCCGGATCCCAAATCTTGTTTCTACACCCATCTTCTTGTTGATCAACATTTTTCCACTTGGGTGGTGAGCAATTGGAATTCTCACTGAGACATCCAAACAGCCTCCTAGACCCATTCAATCGATCTCTACACCAATCCTTGCACTTCAACTTTGAGTATGCAACTGTATTAAACCTTGCATGACAACTCTTGCCACTAACCATCTTCCTCTTACTCTTATAGCCACAAAGAGCTCTAAGTTGTCCATCCGTCTCAAGCAAAGCATATTCAAGTGGGCTAATTAAGCTTAGAGATGAAAGATTTACCTACTTGAATGAAGGAATGGATGGTGATGGCTTCGGGGGAGAGGTCTCCAACAACTTTGGCAAGGTGATTTCCAGCTCAATTCCCTTGAGTTCTTCCTTGACAACTTCCACCTCTTTTCAAGCTTCTTCAATTTCAACCTCTTCTTCTTGGTAGCTTTCTTCCAATTCAATCTCTTCTTCATTACTTACCAAGGGCATGGGAGGTTGTGCTTCTTCTTCTTTAATCTCCATATCTTGATCAACCTCTGCAAAGTCTTCAACCATGATATGCTTCGGATGTTGTACACCCTCCTCAACATCAAACACCTTGGAAAGAGGCTCTATGACTGAACTTTCCCATGGAGGTTCCGCATCTCCCAAGTCTTCAACCACTTCTTCCTCTTCAACTATTACGGCTTCCTCCACTTGTTCCAATACAAAGTCACGTTCGTCATTGTCCACTGGAGTTTTTAGTGTCTCCTTCATGCTACGCTCGTCATTAGATTCTCCACATGTAGCTATGGGAGTTCCTTGAGTGTCCAACCGTTGGGAGGCTAATCGATTTACTACCTCGGTCAAGGCAGCTGTGAATTCTAGTACCTTCTTAGTCATCCTTTCTTACCCTTGAAGAAGTACACTAAGGGTTGGAAGAATGGTTCATGATAAGAAAGTGATTCTTCTTGATAAGGATAAGGAGATGGTGTATATTGAGGTGGTGGTTCTTCGGAGTAATTGTGTTGGAATGGGGGTGGTTCTAAGTATGGTTCATAAGGCTCATAGGGCGGTTGGTATGCTGCATATAGGTTAGGGTCATATGGGGGTGTTTGGTGGTAAGGTGCTTGTGAGTATGGTGGTTCAAAGCTATGTTGAGGAGGGGGTTCATAGGTATATTGTGGTGGGTGTTGATTGTCACGGAGAGGTCCACCAAAACCATTGTCTTGGTAGGCGTCATAGAATGGTTGTTGATAGTCCATTGGAAGTGGTTGTTGCCAAGAGGGTTGATCAGATCATTGTGGCTCCCCTCATCTTTGATTGTCCCATCCTTGATGCAAGCCTTCATTGTAATCTCCACTTCCTACAACATGATTATAACCAAATTCATAGCCAAAGGGGTGAAAATTCATGGTAACAAAAGAAAATAAAAACAAAAACTAATAAAAATTAAGCAACAAAGTCCTAAAACTAACAAAAAAACCAACAAATAAGCAAAAAGCAAATATTTACAATAACCAATAATAAGGCACATGTTTGCAATTCCCCGGCAATAGCGCCATTTTGACGAACGGATTTTCTGTTGGTTTAGAAACTATACTTTCAACAAGGTTTCATTTGTGAAATTCTTTACTAGCAAAAATCCGTTCGTCAGGCGTCCAACGCCAGCTTCATACGCCCTTCCGGGCGTCCAGCACCCAAAGAGCAGAGCCCAGCGTCCAAAGACCCAGAAAGGACCCCCTAGCTGGCATTCTATGCCCAAGGAACCTCATAGCTCGTGGATCTCATCAAAACTCAGCCCAAATACTCACCAAGTGGGCCCCAGAAGTGGATTTTAGCACTAAATAGACTTTTTTACCCTTACTAGTCATCTGTTTTGTATTTAAAGTGTATTTTACATTATCTTCAGGGGGATCATACACCATTCACGTTTTTCCATTGTATTTTCTCTTCATCATGAGTTTCTAAACCTCCTAGGTTGAGGGAAGGAGCCCTGCTGAATCCTATGAATTAATAAAAGTATTACTGTTTCTCTTTGATCCGTGTTTGATCAATTCAAAGATGTATATTTGTTCTTCATCAATATGAATGCATTGAATTGGCATAAGGTTATCACATTTTACATGGGTTCAGAGTGCGTCTTTCATCAGACAATGATGAACCACCAGCTTGAATATACGTCTCTCAGACGGCTAATCCACAATTTCGTTGAGGACTTCTCGAGACATCAGTTCAGCCGATTTATGGGGACATTAGGGTCTCTGTGGTAGAGGCTAGAATCCTAAGAAGCTTCACCCTCAATCAGAATGGATCCGTGATACAAGAATTATTGTCGGTATCAAATTTCTCAATGAAATCTCGTTGTAAGTATAGTTCTAAACCAACAACAATCCTCAATCAAATTTTTAATATGGTTGTCACTAGTTCAACCCCAATAAAATAATCGAGAGTATTAATCCCGGGTCATTCTCCCTATGAATCACAATTAAGTGCTTAATTATTAGCTATGAAAGAATGTTTTGGGGTTTTGATTTGGTAATTAACAAGAAATGTAAATAACAAGAATTAATAAAAGAAAGGAAGAACTCTTGGCTAGACATAGGTAATTGAGATCACCATCCTTGCCTACAAACTATATATCGAAAATTATGAGGGACTAACCAATTAATTTTACTTCTATGCTTGAAGTAAGTACAATATCTACCTCAAAGCATTAAGTACGTCAAATAGGCTTGATCAACATCAATCCATAAGTCCTAACCTAGCTACTAATTGACTTAGTAGTAGGCTAGAGTCAATGGTTATCAAATTGACCACTAAGGGTTCTCAAATCACCAAATCAATGAGACCCAATGACTACTAAAAAACTACTAAAAAACTAATGGAAACATTTCATCAAACATATAGAGGGCAATAAAAGTAAACATCATCAATTGCAAGAATTAAAGGAAGCTACAACTAATCAAAGTAAGAAACCAACAATAGAAATTAAGGCAAAAATAAAAAGACATGAAAATCATAAATTGCAATGAAAGAAAATGAAAATCAACAAAAGAGTTCAAAAACTAAAATTAACAAAATAAAGGAATTAACAAGAGAAGTAAGGTACTAGAACAAATAACAGTAAAGGAAGACTAAATTGAAGGAGAAAGAGATCTAGATCTAAAAAAAAAGAGTAAAACTATGAACCCTAATCTAGAGAGAGGGGAGAGCCTCTCTCTCTAGGAAACTACATCTAAACTAAACTAAAGTGTATGAATGGTGATCCCCCATCCTCCTTCACTCCCAGCCTCCTATCTGCATACTGGGCTCGAAACTGGGCCAAAAGTCAACTCAGAAATCACCTCCAGCAATTTCACTTTAGTGATGCACGTGCCGCTCGTCACGCGTACGCATAAGCCACGCATATGCGTCGCTTGGAGTATGGTGCAATTACGTGCACGCGTCTGCCATGCGTGCACGTCGGCATCAGCTTCTCAAATCCTCATTTTCTTGTGTTTCTTCTACTTTTGCATGCTTCCTTTCCATCCTCTAAGCCATTCCTGCCATATAATCCCTGAAATCACTTAAAAAACACATCACGACATCGAATGGTAATAAGAGAGGATTAAAAATTAGTGATTTTAAGGCCTTGGAAGCATGTTTTCATTCATAGCACAAAATTAGGAAGGAATCTTAAAACCATGCAAATTGTATGAATAAGTGCGAGAAAAGTTGATAAAATCCCCTAAATTAAGCACAAGATAAATCCTAAAAATGGGGTTTATCAACCCGCACTAAACCTGGGGTTCAGATCTGGAGGAGTATTGGCAGCTGCTCAAACCAGTGTCAATCACATACAACCTGCCATTGAAGAAATCACTCACAAGCAAAGGAAGCAGTAATACCAGAGTTAATTCAGAAAGACAACGTAACTCCAACTCTCAACTCTATTCTTATTACATAATCCAATTGGTTTTACCCCTTTCGGACATTATTCTTACAACTCTATTCCTATTTCTATCCTTTAACTTTATTACAATTCGGTATTCCTTTCACAATCAACAACCTTCTGATCTGACTAACTAAGATTTCAGGATAACCATAAATTGCTTCAAGCCACAATCCTTGTGGGATCGACCCTGACTCGCTCAGGTATTACTTGGACAACCCAGTGCACTTGCTGGTACACTAGTATGAAGGTGTGGGGATTCGTGCTACCAGCTCCTCCCAAAAGTAGTACTTTGCATTAGTCAGTAGCTTCTTCACTAGTTGTTTACTGTACTCCTTTGGAATAAAATTCATGGCTTTGTAATTTACAATATCTGCAAACCATGGAGCCTACTGAATGAGGAACAGTTGCTCATCCAGGAATGTCTCAGTCACAGTTGTGGGTGATTGTACTCCTGCTTCAGGTTTAATTCTGGAGAGGTGGTCAGCTACTTGGTTTTCAGATCCTTTCCTGTCTTTTATCTCAATATCAAACTCCTGAAAAAGTAACACCAATCTGATTAATCTTGGTTTAGAGTCCTGTTTGGTTAGAAGGTACTTCAAAGCAGCATGATCAGTATAAACAATAACCTTAGAACTAATTAAATAGGATCTAAACTTATCAATAGCATACACAATAGCTAATAATTCTTTTTCTGTAGTTGTGTAATTCTTTTGAGCATCATTTAGCACACGGCTAGCATAGTAAATGACATGTATAAGCTTGCCCTGTCTTTGTCCTAAAACAGCTCCTATAGCATAATCACTAGCACACATTAATGAATTCACGTGTTGGGTCTTGTGCGGACGCACACATGTGTGCGTCCGCACACTTTGCTATTTTGGCTCCTGCGCGTACGCACTGGTACTTGTGCACACGCATGGAAATTCTTGCTTGTGTGCGCGCACACAGGGCTGTGCGCACGCACACTTTGCTGTGTGTGTTTTTCCTTGTTTTCTTCATGTTTTCTCCTTTGTACATACTTTCTTCCACTTTTAGCCATCCATTCTTGCCTCTAAGTCCTGAAATCACTCACAAACCATATCACGGCATCGAATGACATAAAAGTGGAATTAAAAATCACTAATCTAAGCATTAAGACGCATGTTTTCACTTTTAAGATCAAATCAGGGATCAAACACAAAAGTATGCTATTTTGGTGCTTAAGTGTGAGTTCATGTGCTAGAATTCATCCAAATTGAGTCAAAATATACCATCAAATATGAACTCATCAATTCCCCCACACTTAAACAATAGCATGTCCTCATGCTAAACCAACAAGGAAAACAATCAAAGGGGTAATCAATTTATTAAATGTAACTATCTATATACATGCAAGTATATTATATACTATCTATAGTATCTATATGAAATTGGTGAAAACAAACAATCAAATTCTCAAGCAACTATAGACAAGTAGGGCCAAGCAAGGAATTAACTCAATGCAAGCAAAATCTAAAGAATTAATTCAAGTTTCAAAATGAAGCAACTTGCAAGAATACATGATAAGAAGTATGGAAACATAGAGTTGAGTAATTGAACCCTCACTATGTATGTATACACTCTGATCACTCGGTGTTTAGGGTTTCAATCACTCAAGTCTCTTCTAATCATGCTTTCAAAGAATTGTTTTTCATCTAACAATCAACAACAAGTGATGCATGAATGCACTTATCATGAGGACTTCCATGTGGTTGTAATGGGATTAGGGTCAAGGTGGGATAGATATGGTTAAGTGGACTAAAGAATTGGATCTTTGATTAGTTTAAGTATCACACTCAACCTATATCAATCAAATCACTAATATATGCAACCTAACTTCCCATTCTTACTTTCTTTCACACATTCATGTATGCTCTTTCACTTACATCACATATGCATTCCTTATTCATTTCTTTTCTCTTTGGGGTAACTTGTGTCCCCTTTTATGATTTTTTTTCATTAAAAGACAATACATATTATTCAATAGCTCATACATGAATGCACCCATTTTCCAAAATTTTCAATGAAATACCCAAAATGACATTTTTATTCACCACCAATGTTTCCCAAAATTTTCCCACACTTAAATGAAACACACTTCTTAACCTAAGCTAATCAAGGATACAATCCAAGGTAAAGACATGGTTTTCCGCTTAAGGTTGTGATGTGCTAATTTCAAGAACAATGGGGTAAATGAAGCTCAAGAGGGGTTAACAAGGGTAGATGCAAGGGTAAGGCTATATGGATAAAGTAAGCTTTTATCAAAGATGGCCTCAATCATGCTCAATGCAATTCAAAACATCAATCATCGGAAATAAAGAATCAAGCAAAATCAAGATCACAATCATAGAAGAGATATAGCACACAATGAACAAAATTAGTGGTTAAAATGTGTAACCACTCATTATAGCTCAAAAACTCACAAGGTATTTTGTTCTATCTCTCTTCTATGTTCCATAAAAATCATTCTAGCAAGTTTGAAAACAATTTCTCAATCAATTCAATAGAATTCCCTTGAACAAAATTCTTGGGAATTCTTGTTGTTTTTCACCAAAATTATTTCCTATATGTATGTATGTTGTGATGGATGCAAATTTTTTCAAAATTTCCTAGTTCTTTTCCTAATTGTTCGACAAGCAAAAATTAACATGAACAATTAGGATCAAGATAACTAGGCATATGCTATTCACATCATCCAATCACAACTTCTATCTATAAAATATATACCATGCAAAAGATGCAAAATGCAATAGATATAAACTATGAAGAAAATGCAATGCCACAGTCAAAAACACTCTAGATATCTACAAGAACGTAATAAGAGAAAACAAAAACGACATTGCAAAGTGTTCGAAAAAGGAATTTACACCCCAAAAATAATGACTCCTCCCCACACTTAAGCGTTGCACGGTCCTCCGTGCACGAAAACGATCCGGGGATAATGTCTCTCTAGAGCTTCCACCTTCAGTTGGTGAATGCGGGGGCTCGGGTTGTGCTGAAATCACCAAGTACAAAGCATCCTCGGTGTCTTCCTCCTCTCCTGGCTCCTTGACTTCATGTCTCATCCTCGAAAAGAATGAATAAAGTATAATTAGAATTCATAGGCAAGTAGCACAAAAAGGTAACGGGAAGAGTAAATAAGCATCTAATTGAGGAAGCTTGCATAGAGGTGGGGAATACACACAATGGCCAGTTAAGGTGGCATCCACACAATCAAAAAGTAAGAATGAGTTCCTCAATTAAATGGCCTAAGATGCAACTAAGAGATGACCATCAATTAAAACAGAAGCAAGCTTAGGCAATTGCAACAAGAGTGAATTGAATGTGGAAATTATTTGATAATAAAGTTGCACGAGTGAAAGAGCAAAATTGATATAAAATAGCACAACAAGCAATAACCAATGCAATGATGAAGAGAAATTACCCATTCATTCTTAAGAATAAGGCAATAATCACATGGAAAGGTGCTTGCTACAAAAAGTGACAAGTCTTGATAAGGATCAAGTCAAGTCAACTCAAACAAATGCAAAGCATTAACAAGGAGCAAATACCTTGTAATGTGATTATATTGACTTAAAAATCATGATGAACAAGCAATTCCATTTAATTCACTAAATTCAATATGTACTTGTTAAAAATTACACCAAATAAGAGACAAAAAGTCAATTTCTAAATCAATTTGGTGCTTAGTAACTCACGACAATGATCAAGTACATTATTGAAAATCCAATCTGAGATAACATCGTGATCATTTAAAAGTGCACAATTCTTGATTAGAATGGCAAACAAGGATATAATCCAACACACATGGTCGCGACAACACATGCATTAAACAAAAAGTTCATTCAGGCATTATGTCAAACACATGGAGTGTGGTGCACGTATTCACAATTCAAGCCAAAAATTTGATCATTAACAACCCATAAGTCGAAATTGAACACTTGCAATGCAACAAACAAATAGATAATTAAGAAAACTTAAACTAAAGAAACCAAAAATTAAGCAAGCAATTAGGCATAAAAGAATATTAAAACAAGAAAATTGAAAAGATGAAGAATAGAAAAGAAAGGGATAGGCAACTGATGAGGGAAAAATGATTCCACACAAAACTCACCGGAAAGTGTACCGTGTCACATCAAGTAGTAATAACTCACAAGAGTGAGGTCGATCCCACAGGGATTAATGGATCTAGCAACTTTAGTGAGGTGATTAGTTTAGTCAAGCTAATAGTATTGAATTGAATGAGAATTGATCAGCTGAATGTAAATTGCAGAGAATTTAAATTGCAGAAAGTAAAGTAACTGAATCTTAAAGAGCAAGAAATGTAAATTGCATCAAATGTAAAGGGGGCTGGGTGCTGGAAATTAAATGAGGCAGTAAATCATTACTTAGAGCAATTGCAGAGAATTAAACTTGCAGGAAGAGTAAATCAGATCATGAATAGAAATGTAAAATGCAGAACAATTGCAGAAGAATTAAATTGCATGAAAGTAAATTGAAAGCAAATGGAACAAAAGATTTAAATTCAAGCTCAATGTAAACTGAAGTGTATAATTGCAAAAAAGTAAAATTTGCAGAAAAGGAACTTGTAGTAGAAGAAGAAATTGTAGCAGAGAAATAAAAATTGCATAAAGCTCAATTGAATTCTGAAATGTAGAGTGCAAAAAAAATAAAAGTGTATTAAAGAGAGCTTTCTATTCTATCCTACTCCTACTCCTATTGCTCTCAAGCAGAGCCAGGCTCCTTTATGAAATGAAATTGATGCCTTTATATTTAGGCTTTACAAAAATGAAAAATGAAATTGAAATTGAAAACAAATTACAATTTAAATGAAATTCCTATTCTAACTATCTCTTGTGCCTTTGAGTGATTATATTGGGCTTTGCTTGGTTTGGCCTTGGATGAATGGGTCAGGAGCGGCTTGGTTCATGTAAGTTAGGGTGCATTGGAGCCTTCTAGTGGAGCACTCAGTTTGGTTTTATGTACTTGGCGTTCACTTTTGTGCCAAATTGGTGCTCCTTATGTGCATTAGGCCTCCCCTAGCGTTCTATAAGTGAACGCTACGTTCACTCTTTGAACGTGGCTGGTGCGTGCTTGGCCTGATTGAGTGCTATGTTCAAAACCTTGAACACTACTTCTTGTTTTGCTTTGAGCCCAACTTCCCTTAGTTTAAAGGTCACGAAAAAGTTAACAAAAGTGAATGCTACGTTTGCTTCTTTGAACTTTAGCCAAGTGTGGTTTTTGGGCCTTAAAGATGCCTTTCTCTTGTACTTCAATTTCACGCCAAATATAAATTGTTATATATCATTGGAAAGCTCTAAATGTCAGCTTTCCAACGCAACTAGAAGCACATCAATTGGACATCTGTAGCTTAAGTTATGGTCCTTTGAAGAAGGCATGACCATGCTGTCAGCGCCCAATTAAAAAAAGTGAACGCCCAGTTAACTTTAGTGAACGCTCCCCTTGCTTCCAAGCTGAATTTCACGAGAAAGTTAACAAAAGTGAACGCCCAGTTAACAAAAGTGAATGACCAGTGCTGATTGTGAACATGGAGCACGCTTTCTTGATTTAGTTATGGGCCACGCTTTTAAAAGCGTGACCTAAGGCCCCAAAGCGTTCCTCAACTCCAAAATGTGCCCAAAATTTCTCTTTTCTTCTTTTTAGCTTATTTTGTGCTTTTTTGCATCTTTTTCTTCTTATTTCCTACAAAGTTTATAAAATCAAAAGATCAAAGAAATATACCATTTAAGCACAAAAGAATGCAATATTTAAACACTAATCATCAATTTCTTGTATGAAAAAGCATAGAAAAACATGACATGATGACATGTCATCACAACACCAAACTTAAACCATGCTTGTTCCCAAGCAAGAAAAGAATCATGCAATAGAGATTGACAATCCAAGGTAAGAAGAATAGCAACTCAATGTTCACGGTTGGCTAGTTTTCTATGCATGCCACACACAAAAGAAATGTAAATGATTGATGCTTCTATCTAGCTCAATTTATGAAATCCTTATATTTCTTCCTTGAAACAAGCTTTTAATTTTCTTATTGGCTTCTCCTTTTGGGTGTTTTGCCCCATGAGTTGATAACAAAGCTACGACTCTAAATGCTTTGTTTTCAAGTATTACCACTTGATACACAAGCACCACAAGCATTTAATTAGAGAACTTCTTTAAGCTCATTTGTTTCTTTTCTTTACTCTCTAATCATTGATTCTCAGAGCCTTGAGCTTTGAGGGAGTGCATTTGCACTTGAGCCTAGCCTTGACTCTAAGTGTTTTGTTTTCAAGCTTTTTGCCTGATACATAAACACCACAAGTACTTAACAAATGAATTGTCATTGGTACCCAGAGCCTTCAACTTTCTCATTCTTTCCCTTTTTCTTTCTTGCCTTAATTTGCAATTGCTTCTTCAAGGTTTTCATGATTTCCAAAGATTTCACAAAATGTCCTAGATGAAAACTTCAATTAAATAAAATCTAATGCAATTGAGCAACAATTAACCATACTAGCTTTCCAATACTTGTATGCACATGCTAAATTCTTCTTTAATTCCTTGTTTGTTTATGATCATGATACTTTACTGCTTTGAACTTTACAAAACTCAAGTTGGTAGTCATAGTGGCATAGTAACATGTTACAGATCAAAATTCAGGCTATGCTTATTTATACACACATGCAAACAGAGAAGATAAAGACAATCATGCAATTTAAAGTGCCGGAAACAAATGAGAGGAAAAGGAACTTTACAACCTTGTAATTCATCTTCTCTATTATTGTCATTTTCCTCCCATTCTTTCCCTTCCCTTACCAACTTCAGAATGCTTGCTCATCCTCAAGCAATAATTAGAACAGTGGTGATGTGGCTAAGATGGATCATGAGTGTCTTATACAATGAAATGTTAGCAGTACATGTGTTTAAGCAAGCAAAATTAAAAATAACCATGAAGGCACAGGAGACAGAAACATTGTGATTGCAAAAATAAGAGGGTGTGCATGATACAACGCATAAAAGATAAGTGACACACCAAACTTAGTGTGACACTTTCAATTAGAATTGATGCAAGTATCCAGTATAGATTGGAAACAAATTTTGTTGCATAGCAACACCAAACTTAGAATGCAACCATATGTAACTTTATTTGAACTAAAACTAAATAAAGGGAACTGTTATATGTTAAATACAATCACCAAGCAAAGAATCTGTCATGAATAAGGATTTCTTGGTGAGGTATTTAACAAAAACAGTTAAGGAACAAAATAAATGAAAGCATAAAGAACAAAGAATTGACTAAAACAAACATAACAATAAAAATGTTAAACCAAAAGAAAGATAACTTTTCAGAGACATTATGCTTATGCAGACAAGTGATGTTGCTGAATGACTTGCATAGAAAAATAAGTGGCACACCAAACTTAGAATCTTAGTGTTACACTTTCATTTTTGATTTGATGTAATCATCCAGAAAGATTGAAAACAAATTATTACAGGGCAACACCAAACTTAGAATGTAATCATATGCCAATTTATTGAAATTTAAACAAAGCAAAGAAAGAAAATAAACCAAGCAGAGAAATGAAATGTTACCTAAGGTTGGGTTGCCTCCCAACAAGCGCTCTTTTAGTGTCATTAGCTTGACATGTTGTGCTTCACTTTCTTCCTCTTCCTCCAGTTTGTTAAGAGGAATGACCTCAAGGAGGGGGGAGATGAACCAGCTAGTGTCCCCTGTCTTGGCCTCTCCTCAGCAAGCTTCTTTTTGTTATTTGCTAAATTTAACTTGCTTGCTGGACCAGGGGGAGGGTCGGTGCTCTTGTTAGTTGCCTTTACTTCTTGGATATCAGTACTTTGTGGTTGTGTGATGGTTGGAGCATTATCTTCATCAAAAGCCTTTTGAATTGGTGGTTCAAGGAGCCCTTCATCTATGTAATTCTCTGCTTCACTTGAGTATAAATTCTCTTGATTGACTTCCTCACTTTCTTGTTCTTCCACTTCCTCCCTTGCACTCAACATTTGACTTAATAGCACTTTCATGGAGGAGGTTTATTGTTCTTCCCAAGATTTCTTCATCTCCTCTTCATATCTTTTAATCACAGGTTCAAGTGTTGAGAGTTTTTGGTTCAGGGGAGTGTGTAGAGGTTGTGAGTTTTCAAGTTCCTTTGTCATCTCAAGTGGCTTCTGTGGATATGCAGCTTCAGGTTCAAATGCTTCCACCACCTCCTCCTCCATTAAAATTTCACTCGATACATTAGCCTCTTCCTCTTGCTTTTCCACTTCTTCCTTTTCATCCACCAATTGATCTTCATCTTCCTTGCTTAGCAATTCTTCGTTTCTCCTTGCTTTCTCTAAATATCCATCCATCTTATTGCAGAGGGTTTCTTGCTCTTTCCAAGAGTCTATGGATGTTTGTAGGTATTGCTCAAATACTAGCTCAAGGGATGAAGGTTGAGAGTAATTTTGTGGGCACGGATGTGTTGTGGTGATGTTTTGAGGGTCATTGAATGAATTTTGTGAATTGTGGAATGAATTTTGTGGTTGGTATGGATCGTGGAGGAAACTTTGTGTTGAGGCATCATCAAGTGATGAAGGATTTTCATATGAGAACTCGGAGGTGAGGTTGGACAATTTTGCATGAATGAATTGAAGGTTTGCTCAAGTGATGATGGCTCTTGATTAATGGAGTATGACACATTGAGTGCTCTTTGATTTTGATCCTCCCAATCACAACTTGAAGAATTATGGAACTCATCACAGTATGGATCATCTTGTTGCCTTGGGGAACAATCTTGCATGAATTTATTGAAAATATACTCTAGTGAAGATGTATCTTGATGAACACAATATGGATCACTAAGATTTCTTTGATTTTGACTTTTTCAGCCACAATATGAGTAGTTGTTAGACTAACCAAAATCTGGATCATATTGTGTCTCTGGGAGGTGTCCCATTTCAACTGATTGTTCACACTCTTGTTGACATGTCCAGACACCATGAGGATAATGACATAAATCATCTTGTGGTTCTGGATCATATCTCATGTGAATTACTTCATCATCTGTCATTTCTTGGTGAAATTCCCAGCCATCATAATGACTTGAATCATTTTGTGGTGGTGGAAAATATCCCATATGATTCTCTTGCTCATCTTGTGGTTCTGAGACATATCTCCATGGATTGGAGTGCTCAGGATCTGTAATTTGTTAGTGATATTCCCAGCCATCATTAGAAATTGGTGATGGTGGGTAATATCCCATAAAATTTGTTTGATCATAAGATGAGTTGAACTCCATTTAAATTTTGTAAAACACAACACCAATGAAAATTGAAATTCATGTCACAGAGAAGAATTTCTTAGTGAGGCAATAACTCAAACACCTTGGTGTCAATTTAAAACAAAAGCCAAAAACAAAGAAAATGTTTAATCTAGACTTCTCACCCACTTAATCATTGTCGATCTAAATCAATTCTTGGCAACGGCACCCAAAACTTGATGAGGGAAAAACGATTCCACACAAAACTCACCGGCAAGTGTACCGGGTCGCATCAAGTAGTAATAACTCACAAGAGTGAGGTCGATCCCACAGGGATTGATGGATCAAGCAACTTTAGTGAGGTGATTAGTTTAGTCAAGCTAACAGTATTGAATTGAATGAGAATTGATCAGCTGAATGTAAATTGCAGAGAATTTAAATTGCAGAAAGTAAAGTAACTGAATCTTAAAGAGCAAGAAATGTAAATTGCATCAAATGTAAAGGGGGCTGGGTGCTGGAAATTAAATGAGGCAGTAAATCATGACTTAGAGCAATTGCAGAGAATTAAACTTGCAGGAAGAGTAAATCAGATCATGAATAGAAATGTAAAATGCAGAACAATTGCAGAAGAATTAAATTGCATGAAAGTAAATTGAAAGCAAATGGAACAGAAGATTTAAATTCAAGCTCAATGTAAACTGAAGTGTATAATTGCAGAAAAGTAAAATTTGCATAAAAGGAACTTGTAGCAGAAGAAGAAATTGTAGCAGAGAAATGGAAATTGCATAAAGCTCAATTGAATTCTGAAATGTAGAGTGCAAAAAAATTAAAAGTGTATTAAAGAGAGCTTTCTATTCTATCCTACTCCTACTCCTATTGCTCTCTAGCAGAGCCAGCCTCTTTTATGAAATGAAATTGATGCCCTTATATAGGCTATACAAAAATGAAAAAAAGAAATTGAAATTGAAATTGATGCCTTTATATAGCCTCTCTTGTGCTTCAATTTCATGCCAAATATAAATTGTTATATATCATTGGAAAGCTCTAAATGTCAGCTTTCCAATGCAACTGGAAGCGCATCAATTGGACATCTGTAGCTCAAGTTATCGTCCTTTGAAGAAGGCATGGTCATGCTGTCAGCGCCCATTTAAAAAAAGTGAACGCCCAGTTAACTTTAGTGAACGCTCCCCTTGCTTCCAAGCTGAATTTCATGAAAAAGTTAACAAAAGTGAACGCCCAGTTAACAAAAGTGAACGCCCAGTGCTAATTGTGAACATGGAGCACGCTTTCTTGATTTAGTTATGGGCCACGCTTTTAAAGGCGTGGCCTAAGGCCCCAAAGCGTGACTCAACTCCAAAATGTGCCCAAAATTCCTCTTTTCTTCTTTTTAGCTTTTTTTGTGCTTTTTTTTATTCTTTTTCTTCTTATTTCCTACAAAGTTTATAAAATCAACATATCAAAGAAATATACCATTTAAGCACAAAAGAATGCAATATTTAAGCACTAATCATCAATTTCTTGTATGAAAAAGCATAGAAAAATAGGACATGATGACATGTCATCAGCAACAATGGCACTTGTGTTAGCCACTGCGAGGCTCACGGCGACGGAGTTTCACCGGAGAAGGGAAGAAAGTAAGATGAAAAAGAAGGAAGAAAGAAGAAATACAAGAAAGAAAGAAAAGAAGAAGAGAGAAAGATTTAGAGAAGAGAGAAAGGACCTGTGCGGACGCACAAGTTCGTGTGCGGACGCACGGGAAGAAGAGAGGGGGTATGCGCGTGCATAAAGGCATACGGGTACCGCGAGCAGAAGAGGAGTCAAGACGCGTACGTGCGCACAGGGCTGTGCGCACACACCGAACACACTTTTTTTTTTTCCGAAAAGGTAAAAATGACCATGTGTGCTTACGCACAGAGTGTCATGCGCACCCACAGAATGAAAATGTTTGGGGGTGCGTGCATAGAGGGTGCGAGCGCTGCGAATAGAGCGTGCTACAACGTGTGTGCGTACGCACACAGCTGTGCGCTCGCACAGGTAGTGAAAAACAGGGGAAGTGTGCGTACACACGAGGCTGTCTGCATGCACAGAACTCTGTTTCTGCAATATTTTTAAAGCCTCTAAGGCACCAATCTTGATATCAATCAAAGTTTTTCAAGCCCAAAACACATCATTCATCAAAAACACATGATCAAACATAAAATTCAACTAAATTCAACCTAGAATGCAATCAAACTAAGCTAATTAAAGAGACAAAATTCAATAAACAAAACTAAAAGAGAGAAGGGTTGAAAGGATATTAGCATGGTGGGGTGTCTCCTACCTAGCACTTTAGTTTTAAGTCCTCAAGTTGGACTTTTAGTTGGAGCTTGTGTCATGGTGGCTTATGCTTCCACTCGTCCTTGATTTGCCACCCATGTTTGTTCTTCAAGAATCCTCCAGGATCCTAAACAAAGTACATCAAGCTCCTAAGCAACCTCAAACAAGAATTTGGGATCCAAAATTGTTGGTTGTAGAGTTGTATGCCCGGATCCTACAATTTGGTTCCTCTATCATCCTCTTTTTGACTTTCACTTGTGCCATTGGATGAACAACCTTACCAAGCACCTTTGAAGCACCCACTTGAATGTTGGACTCATCCAAAGTGGACCTTGCACCACTTATGCTTGAACTCCTTTCGCAACCAACACCCCATCCTTCACTATTTAACACTCCAAGAAGCACCTTGAGTTGATAATCCGTTTCCAAGAGAGCAAATTAATATGGGCCTATGAAGCTCATGGAGGAAATTGTTACCCACTCAATTTGTCCTTGGTGTGGAGTTATCCTATTAAGCTCCTGCACGATTGCTTCCACTTCTTGGGTAATCACCTCTTCCTCACCATCCTTTTCAAGTTCTTCCATATCCTTCTCAAACTCAAGGGTGGAAGGCTCCTCAAGATCATTGAGGAGGTTGACTAAGGTGGACAAAAAATCATTGATGATGCAATCCACTTCTTGATCAAACTCTCTCAATTCTCCATTTAACTCTTCCGGTTCACTAGTTCTACCTTCCTCTACTTGTGACTCAAGCTTCAATTCCACTTCTTCAAATTGAGACTCCATGCTTCCCTCCTTACTACACTCCTTATTTGCTCCTCCACCTTCGTCAAGGGGGTGGCTTGAGTGGTTGAGTGTAGTGAGGCCAAGCGGTTCACCGCTTCGGCTATGGTAGCAACGAACTCCCCTTGTGTCCTTCGGAACCCTTCTTACTCTTGGAAGAATGCTTGAAGGTCTTGTTGTTCTTGGGGCATGGGTTGGAAAACTTTATATTGAGGTGGAAGAGAAGGTTCAAAGGTTGGAAAAAATGTTGTATAGTTGGAAGGTGTGTCATGTGGATAAGGCTATTGAGGTGGTGTATAATGGTGTGGTTCATATGGTTGGTAACAAGGTGTATAGACATTTTGATTCCATGGAGGTGCATAGGGTGGTGCTTGAAGGTTGGGTGGTTGAGGGTTGTGTATGGGGTGTCTCTCATATCCTTGGGCTTGATATTCATATAAGGGAGGGTTTGGCTCGATGTAGTATGAGGGAGGTGTTTCCCATGAGTGTTGCTCATATGCAATTGGTTCCTCCTTAAATTGATTCTCCCACTCCATGAAGCAATCCCAATTTGGATTCATCATACCCTACAAAACATTCACAACCAAGCTCCAAGCAACAAGGGTGATAGCTCATAGAGAAAGTAGAAAATAAAAACAAAAGACATTAACAAACAAGAAAAACAAAACCTATGTATTAACAAAAAAATGACCAAACAACCAAAAAGGAAGATATTTACACTATCAACATATTTACAACAACCAAAAGATAGCACTCAATTGCATCTGCGGCAACGGCGCCAAATTTGACAAAAGAGAATTTATCATATGGTTCCGAATCAATCAAAATAAGGATCAATTCGTTAGTAGCATAGTCCAAACCAACAATGAATTCTCTCAATCAAATGTTTTAGATTCAAATTATAATAACCGAGATAAAGAGTACTTCAACCTTGGGTCGTTCTCCCTAGGACGCAATTGGAAGTGTTTCTCTTTCGGTTGTGAGGAAAAGGGGGTTTTCAAGCAAGGAATGAAAGATTAAAAGAACCAAGAAATAAAAGAACTAAGCAATGAGCGAAATTGTGAATTAATGCAAGTAAAGAGAAAGTAACGTCAAAACTAGTGAAAATGCTATAAATGCAATAAAGAGCCTTAACTTGGGAAGGAGGATCCAAGGAATCCTATCATCGCCATAACCACAACTATGGTAATTATGATGAGTCAATCTTGCCTAGTCAACACCAACCATCGAGGAGTAAGTCAAGCAAGCATAATTGATCTTAATTCATAAGTCCTAACCAACTTATCAAACTAGTTGATAAAAGGCTAGCGTCATGGAAACAAGAATCAACTAACTACCCAAGAATTACCACTAAATGTCGGACATTATGACTCTAGTATCCTAAGGGCTCAAACCACAAGCCAAGGTGGGAAAATCTACTCAAAATCTAAAGTTGGCATTTTCACAAACACCTTGTGTGCATAAAAGTAAAACATGAAAAATTGCAAGGAAAAATAACAAACTATAACCAGCTATCAACAAAACCAAACATAAACAAGCAAACAAGCATAAAGAAAGCATGACACATTAAATTCATCAATCAAAACTTCAAGAAACTCAAAATTGCAATTATAAACAAAGTAACTTGAACAAAGGCAAAAGAAAGTAAATATGCTATAATTAAAGAGCAAATTGAGAGTACTTACAATAAAGATGAACAAAATCCAAAATTAAGCTTGCTATAAAATTCTACATGAATATGGAAATTAAACCCTAAGAGAGCAATTCTACCCTAATCCTACTCCTACTCCTACTACTATGAAACTATGGAAAATAAATGCTAAGTCCTAATGCCTTCAAATGTGTTGATATCCCCTTTATATAGCCTTCTATTTCAGCCTTCCAGCCTTCCAAAATGGCCCAAAAGGCCTCAGAAAACACGAGTCATGTGTTTCATTAATGAATTCACGTGTTGGGTCCTGTACGGACGCACAGATGTGTGAGTCCGTACACTTTGCTGTTTTGGCTCCTGTGCGTACGCACGGGTACTTGTGCGCACGCAGGGCTGTGCGCACGCACACTTTGCTGTGTATGATTTTCCTTGTTTTCTTCATGTTTTCTCCCTTGTACATGCTTTGTTCCACTTTTGGCCATCCATTCTTGCTTCTAAGGCCTGAAATCACTCACATACCACATCACTGCATCGAATGACATAAAAGTGGAATTAAAAATCACTAATCTAAGCATTAAAACGCACGTTTTCACATTTAAGATCAAATCAGGGATCAAACACAAAAGTATGCTATTTTGGTGCTTAAGTGTGAGTTTATGTGCTAGAATCCATCCAAATTGAGTCAAAATATACCATCAAATATGGACTCAACAATCATTATTGGGGTTTCTAGGAGCATTCCCCATGTAATTGACCTATTCAGTAGAAGATTGAGCAAAATCATAATTCTCACCTTGCATAAAGTTGCCATTCATGTCATAAGAGGCTTCTTGAGGTGCTTTCTGAGTGTTGACAGCTGAAACCTACATCCCACTCAATTATTGAGTAATTAGATTCATTAGCTGAGACAAAATTTTGTTCTGAGCAAGAAGAGCATCAAAAGCTTCCACCTCTATAACGCTTTTCTTCTGAGGAGTCCCAGAGTTCACACTTCACAGGGTTCTTGTTAGATGCATATAAATATTGGTTGTTAGCAACCAACTCAATAAGTTCAGCAGTCTCCTCTGGTGTCTTCTTCATGTGCAAAGAACAACCTGCAGAATTATCTAAACACATCTTGGATATTTCACCTAAGCCATCATAAAAGATATCCACCTGAGTCCACTTAGAGAACATGACTGGAAGGCATTGCCTAGTGATGCGCGGGAACTTGCCTCTCAACAAATTTCCTTCCGGCAAGCGCACCGGATTGTCGTCAAGTAAAAACTCACTGTAGAGTGAGGTCGAATCCCACAGGGATTTGTAAATTGAGCAATGTTAACTGGAGAATTATACTAGTTGAGCGAAATCAGAATTGAATTGAGAATTGCAGAAAGTAAAATTGGCAGGAAACTTAAATTGCAAGAAAGTAAATGGCAGAAATTAAATTGTAGAAAATTAAATGACAGAATCTTAAATTGCTGGAAAGTAAATGGGAATGGGGAATTAGCAAGAAATTTAAGGAGTGGAATATAAAAGAATGGGTATATCAGAGATGGGGATTCATTGGGTTTTAGGAGATATTGAATTTTCCGGATCAAATTATTCTCATCTCTTCCCCAATCAATGCATTTATTAATATTGCTTGGCAATCTTAGATGATTGGATCCCAATGTCTTGGCTCACCAATCTCTCTAAGCATGAACAATTGTCCAATGTCTTGATTTAATTGCTCATGGGAAGAGTTGAAGTTCGGTCACTGACTATACCACACAAATTCATAGATCAAAGTATTGGTAGGATTACATGTCACTATATCCATCCAACCCCCAATCTAATCCAATTTGTGAAAGCAATTCTAGTATGAACTCTTCATTCCTCTCTCGAGGCTCTGAAGAATTCCAATTATAGATAGCTTCTCTCTTAAGACAACTATCCAATTGAATTAAGATCGAAAGCTTTCTAACAAAATCAAAAGAAAAGAGAGAAGAAGAATATGTAAACTACTATTGATCCATTGAATTACAATAGAGCTCCATAACCCAATTAAAGGGGTTTAGTTGTTCATAGCTCTCAAAATGGAGAATCGAATTGAAAGATACATTGCAAAGGAAAATGAACAGAAGGTAAAATGTGCAGTACAGTAAAAGTAAAATAAAAATGGAAAAGGTGTCAAAAAAGTCCTTTCTAACTCAAATTCTAAGCTATTTATACACTCTCTTCCATTGATCTTCAATCTCTGAATTGGGCTTTTGGCCTTGGTGGAATTGGTTTGAATTGGCTCCAATTGGGTTCCCTTGCTGTTGAGAAGAGATTAGTTTGAATTACAGAGTCTGATGCTTCACGTTGGAGTCAACGTTTGATGGCCAACGTTGACTCAAACGCCATTTAGAGGAAAACCAGAAAAACCATATACTTTGCTGTCATTGGCATTTGACTCAACGTTGGAGGGCCAACGTTCTGCTATCCACGCGTACGCGTGCTTTGCGCGTTTGCACACAAGGGGCAAAAATTCTCATCCACGCGTACGCGTGCTTCACGCGTACGCGTGCTTCACGCGTGCGCGTGGATGCGAAAATTTCATTTTACAGCTTCAAAACCATGCAGGAGACGTTGGCCTCAGCATTGGACCTCCAACGTTCCCTCCAACATTGGCATTTTCACGCGTGCCCGTACTCCACGCTTACGCGTAAATTGCCTTTTTCCCATCCGCGCGTACGCGTTTTTGACGCGTACGCATCGATTCAAATTTTTCAAATCCAAAGTATGGGCTCTTTATCGCGGACATTGGAGGCTAGCGTTTGAGGCAACGTTGGACTCCAACATTCGTGTAATGACACGTACGCTGATAAACACCGTTTTTAGGATTTATCATGTGTAGATTTTAAGGGTTTTATCAATGATCTTCCATACTTGTCCATATAAAACTGCATGATTTTGTGTTCCTTTCCCAACTTTGCCTCATACATGAAAATATGCCTCTTTTGCATCAAAATTGATATATTGTAATCCTCCTCTATTACCATTCGATGCCTTGATCCGTTTGTCAAGTGGTTTCAGAAGTTATAGGGCAAAAATGGCTAAGAGGAGTGAAGAAAGCATGCATGAATAGAGGGAGCATGGAATAAATTAAAGTTTTGAAGTTTGGACATGGGCGCGCACGCGCACCTTGCGCGTACGCACGGATGTGTACCCCCAGAGCCGGTGCAGTGGAGCCGAACGAGAAGTTGGCGTGCTTGTAAGGCTGGGCCATATTTCCTATGACGCGCGCGCGCATTGCATGCCTGAGCGTAGGTTGCAAAAAACTCCAGGTGCGCGTACGCGTACTGTGCGCGTACGCGCCGATGTGCGCACGTGATTTTTTAAAAGGAAAACGTGACCAGCGATTTCAGGGGATTCCAAGCCCAGTTTTGGAGAAGAATTTTAGAGGGAAAAGCTTAAGAAGACCAAGGATTAGGGGGGTTAGGACAATTAGTCAAAATTGTAGATATTTTGGGTAGTTAGTTACATTTTGTTTTTAGAGAGAGAAACTCCAACTTCTCTCTAGGATTTCACTTTCTCCATTGCAATTCTCCTTTGATTTCTTGGTGAGATCCATTGCTAATTTACTTTTACTTGGATACAAGTTGTAGATCTACTCTTCTTCTACTCTCAATTGATGCTCTTTTGAATTAATCTCTTAGATCTAGATTTGTGACTTTGTTACTTTGAATTTTGATTAATGAATTGTGGAATTTCATTCAATTTCTTGATTGTTGATGATTGTTTGGATTAGATAGCTTTAATTCAATTTTCTTCTCTCAATTACATCATGTCTTCTATGATTTCCTACCAATTGTTTGTGATAATGACAACCCTAGCTATGGAGTAGATTTCTCTTACTTGGCTTAGGGGTTGAGTTATTGGAGACACTTGAGCAGTGGATATCAATTGTTGACTATGAATTGAGAATTTCTAATTGACTTGGAGTGCACTAAAGCTAGACTTCCTTAGGGTGAGACTAGGACTTGTGACTCAAGTTAGTTACTCTCACTTGACTTCCTTCATTATTAGGAGGTTAACTAAGTGAAGCAATAATCAACTCTTATCACAATTGAAGGAAACTATAATGATGGAACTTCCAATACTTACCCCTAGCCAAGGCTTTTATCTAAATTAATTGTTGTTTACCTTTGATAGCTTGAATTCTAGCACCAACTCTCAAAACCACAAATGACCTCCTAATCAATGATGTGCATTCTAAGGCAATTCCTAGGGGGAACGACCCGAGATCAATACTCTCGGTCATAGATTTTAGAATTGTTTGATGCGGTGTTTGCATGTTGGTTATACTATACTCACGATTGGATTCATTGCTAATTTCTAACCGGCATACGAATATTTCGGTTCATCATACGAGTGACCCATGCGTACACGTGGATGGTCCATTTTGCCATTCCACGCATGCGCGTGACTCACGCTTGCGCGTGGATACGAAAATTTTTCTTTTTCACGCGTACGCGTCACTCAAAAATTCTTCAGCCCCAAAATTGATCATTTTCTCACAACGTTGGGGGTAACGTTGGATGTCCAACGCTACCTCCAATGTTGGAGCCAACGTTGGTGGTCCAACTTGGCCACCAACGTTGCTTCCTCTTCATCTTTTCCAGGCTCCTTCTTCAACCTTCCTCCATGCTTTCCTTCACCTATCATCAACCACTAAATGCATCAAAGCCTTGCTAAATTCATGAGAATTCTCATCATTCTTAGCATACAAGTAATTATAACATAATTCTCATGAAATTGCATCAAATTAATCATGGTTGAATGAATCTAGGCATATATGAATTTTTAACCCAGTTGCTTATTTATAGCTCAAGAAAGTGCATAAAACCTATTAAAAACAAAGAAAAAGGATAGTGAAACTAGCCTAAGATGCCATGGCATCACAACACCAAACTTAAATCTTGCTTGTCCCTAAGCAAGTAATGAATTATTTGAGAAGAAAGAATGAAATAGAAAGTGATGTTCATATCAGCAAGACATTATTAGTAGCTCATGGGGATTTATGCAGACAATTCAGCAGCTCACTTTTTATTGATCTTTAGGTATAGGCTGTCTCCTTTAAGCATCAATTAACACACTGTTATGACCTCTTATTATTCACTCATCCTTAGTAATTATTTTTCTTTATTTTCTTTTTTCTGTAAACTTGTTTCTTACTTGTAGCTTAGTGTCATGTGTAGCAGTAGCTTCTTTAGCTCATTTGTACTCAACAGATATTCACTCCAGATACTTGGCTCACAATTCTTCTTAAGACATTGATGTCCAGCACCTCTTTGGATCACTAAATGCCTTGTAACTAGGTTGCTCTTGATAATGGACTTTCGGTTGATAATCCTGGGTTAGTTAACCCAAGTTACCAAGTGTTAAAGCACCCCATAGAACCTAATCATCCAAGCAGATCCTAGTACAAAGACACCACAGGCATATGTCCTAAGGTCCAAGCTATTGGTGTCTAGCCTTATTCTTTTGCTTTCTTCTGTTTTTGTTGCCACTTTTGGCTTTTCTTTTCTTTCTTTTTACTTGTTTTTCCTTCCTCCAAGGACTTTTATTTGTTAAGATTCATAGACAGTAAGCTAATTTATACTAAGATGGAAACAATCTATCCTTTTATTCATTATAAGTGAGCTACTACACAATCAAACATATATATACCACCACTTACCGTTATTTGACTTCTTGCTAAAAAGGAACTATTCCACTTCTTGTTCAAACATTTCTTTTATTTAATTGAAAAGACTTAGGGGACAAGACACACATTTAACAAGTAAAAGTAAAAGAACACATACTTAGGTTAGCATACTTATTGCAAAACTAAACACAACAAAATGCAAAACAACTTAAACTAAAAGTTACTATCAACTAAAACAAACATGTTCTTTCTTTATTGAATGTGATAAACAAGGAGCAAGTCCACCTTTCATTTTTTATCTTGTTTGTCTTTCTTCTTCTTCTCGCTTGCTTGCTTACTAGTTTCTCCCTTGCCTTTGCCCTTTAGCTTTTGCTAGAATCCAGCTTTCTTCATTGTCTCTTCTACTCTGTTTTCAAGGCATATTGCTTTGTCTATTTCTCTGTTACTCCTTTCCTTGAAGTATTCATCATAAATTGGAAATGGTGGGTCCATGTTATGCAGATGTTCTGCAATGTAGTTGAGCTTGATTTGGCCATTTATGTTATAATCTGCTTGAACTCCATATCTTGCATCCTGAAGAGTCGTGAACTCCTTGAAAGCTCTCATGTTATCAACTTGAAGTTGGGCCAGCTAGTTGAAAGATTCTTGAAATTGTGAAGCTTGTTCCTTTTGCATAACTAAGGATCTTGACTCATAATCTCTCTATTGACTCATCATTCTCAACTGAAGCTCTTCTTGTCATTGTTGAGCTCGCATATATTGTGAATGAAATTCTTCTTACTTCTCTTGAACTCTCATGTACTGTTCTGATAACCTTTCAATTGCTTCTTGCATCAGCCTCATGTCCATGTTGTGTTGTGGTTGGAATTGTTGCTCCTCTTCTTGTTATTCTTGTTGTTCTTCTTCCTCCAGTGGTTCTTCTCTCCTTCTCCTCCTTTGGGGGTCTTCGACTTTGTTGTACCTCTGTGACATTCATCATCCTTTCGAGGGTCATAGGCATGCCTGGATGCAGCCATGTTGGGTTTGCATCCTCCAGTGGAACTCTGGCCTTCATGCATAACCGCATTGCTGGGGTAGTATAGCCAGGATTTAGTAGAATTTTTCTCTGAGATCTTTTAAATGTCATTTGCAATGATCTCATGAACCTTTACTTCTCCTCCCACTATTATACATTGTAGCATGACAGCCCTTTGCCTGTTAACTTCGGAGGTGTTCATTGTGCCCAGAATTGATCTCTTTATAAGTTCATACCAACATTTTGCCTCAGGAGTGAGATCTTCTCTTCTTAGGTACTTGAGCCTTCCTTCATTGTCTCTCTCCCAGTCAGTATTTATCACGCAGATATCACTGCAAATTTCATCATAATCGGGGTTCCCGTTCACTCTTTGTTGGTACCCTGACTCATCAAAATGTGCTTGCCTTAGTCCTAAGACCTTCATAATGGCCTTCAGTCTAAAGTCTACTTCTACACCCCGTACAAAACTCTTGTATGTTGGTGCTTCTGTCGTATCCAGCCTGGTAGCATTAGCATAGAACTCCCTTATGATGTTTGCATTAATCCTGGTGATTGGTGAGGTCAGCTCTTCCCACTTCCTCTTTCTGATCTTGGCTTTTATTTCTGGGCATCTCTCCTCGGGCAACAAGAAAGGAATTTCTGGATATATCTTTTTGTCATTCATCAATCCAAGTTGCATTTGGTGGAACCATGATCTGAACTTCCATCGATCATAGTCATTTTTAGCTTCCTCAGTGATAGGCTCCTTTCCTCTCCTTCTTTTAGAACTTGAAGAAGATGCCATGCTTTCTTTGATTAGTTAGCCGAGTGGGGGTTAAAGGTTTATGAAGAGGGATGGTTGGTGGGATGCACTCTCAGAGGAAAAGTGTTTGAAGTTAAGGTAGTGTTATGGAAGCAAGTGAACAAGGGTGCTTTGTTGCACAAATAACACGGCTATTGGGTTTTAGTTTTAGAGTACACAAGAGTTGAATATTTGGAGTTCAAGAAGTGTGAAACTATAGTTTATAAGCATGGTTCAAGGGAGGCCATTTATAGTAAGCTTTAATGAATAATGGATGGCTAGGATTCTCTGGGACAAGTCATGAATTAATGGTTTGCATGTAAAGATGAATGAGGACAAAAGTTGCCTCTTCCTTAAGCATGTGAGATCAGTCTTCTAAGGGTTTCTTCCCAAGGAAGTGCAGATCTTGATCCTTACAAAGCAACCTTCCAAGCCATGTGACTCACTTTTGTCTTCATGCTAGCTTTACTCTTCCTTGTCTTGTCCCTTTCATCAAACAATTCTTCTGCATACCTATCCATCATGTCACAACAAAGAAAAAGATTAAAATTTGTGGCGGTGAATACATGGCTAGTAATGCTTAAATTTTATCTAAAAAATTTGAATAGTGTTCTTTATAATTTCTCATCCATCAGTGACTCCCCCTTTTTTTATATATATATATTCTTGGAGGACACCAAACTTAGTGTTTGGTTATATGGTTCAAAGTGTTACTTCCTCCAAGTATTATCATTGAAGTTTCACCGGATTATTGCCACTTTTGGTTGGACCATTATGAGAACACTTTATTTTTTTCTATTTCTAAACATGAACTAAAATTTATTAACATGGTTGCACTTTCATGACTTTCAAAACTCAAAGGAACTTTGACTCTCATGACTTGTTCTTGAAATATATAGAACACCAAACTTAATGTTTGGCTATATATTCCAGGAAACATATGTCAACATGGCAATATGATCATTATTTTCAAATGGTATCTTAGTGTGCCTGTAGGCACACCAAACTTAGAATTGGATCATATGCTTCACCATATTATAGATAGTTGTCAAAATTGTCTATGCGAGCTTGAGTTCATGTTAGAGCAACAATTATTATTCATACTAAAGTATTAAAAACAACGAAACTAAATCATGGACTGCCTCCCATGGAGCGCTTCTTTAGCGTCATTAGCTTGATGGTTGGTCTTTCTCATGGTGGATTGTAGTGCCTTAGGTCTTCTCCCCTTACAGTGAAGCGGCCTCCACTTGATTCCTTAATGATTTCTACATGCTATAGGGAGAGGACCTTTCTAATGGTGAACACTTGAGGTAATTGAGATGGAATGGTTGGAAGATGGGGTGGGGTTGGTGGATGGTGGGCTGATATCACCTTGTCTCCAAGGGAAAAACCCTCTGTAGGAATATTTTTATTTCTCCACCCCCTTGGTAATTTCTTGACAACTCTTTCCTCTTCTTTTAGTGGTGCTCCCAGGAGTATTGTGTCAGGAAGTTCCTTGTTAGCTGCTCCTCTCAACTCTTGTGGCTTCGGCTCTTCCTTGAACTCCATTGGTTGCTTTATCTCTTGAGCTTCTTGTTTAGCCATCAAGGAAAGCTCTAGATGCTGGCCCTGTGGTTCATTGCTGTTCTCTTTCAGGGGGTTCTCAATGTACTCTTCCTTTAATTCCTTGCTCTCTTGCTCAGATTCATGCACGGGCTTGAAGGCCTGGAAAGTGAGCTGCTCATCATGTATTCTCAGTATCAACTCTCCTTGTTCTACATCAATGAGAGCTCGACCAGTAGCTAGAAATGGTCTCCCCAGAATAATGGGATGGAGGTAACTTTCCTCTATGTCCAGAACAACAAAATCAGTGGGGAGGAAGTAGTTTCCTACTTTCACCAATACATTTTCAACTACTCCTTTGGCTTGCTTCTGATTTTTATCTGCCAATTGGATGATTACATCTGTGGATCTTAGCTCATTGATTTGCAACTTCTTCATACGGGATAGAGTTATCACATTTATGCTAGCCCCTAAGTCACAGATTCCTCTGTCAACTTTTGTCTCTCCTATGGCACATGGAATATGAAAGCTCCCTCGATCTTTTTTCTTCATGAGTATATCTTTCTTGATGAGGGCACTACATTCCTTATTCATTATCACTGTTTGTCCCCTTTTAAGGTTCCTTTCTTGGTCAATAATTTTTTCATGCATTTGATGTATGTAGGCATCTGTTGGAGAATTTTGATGAAGGGATATTGACACTGAGTGATGCAAACATGTCTAGGAATCTTGAATATGACCTGTCTTTCTCACTTTCCTTGAGTCTCTGTGGAAAAGGTGCTTGTGGCACAAAAGGCTTGAGGGATTCTTTCTCTTTTTGTTCCTTCCTCTGTTCAGGGCTAGCCATTTCTTCTATCTCCCTTACATTCTTCCTTGACTCTCCTTCATCATGCTCTGAGTGTCTAGAGAATTCTTCCTTCAGACCTTCTTCACTACTTAGATTGATTGACTTACATTCTTCCCACCTTACCTTCTTCATTTCCCCTCTTGGATTTTTCTCAGTATCACTTGGGAAACTATTAGTGGACTTTGGAGCCTATTGTGAAAGATGTCCTACCTGAGATTCGAGATTTTTAAGAACCTCCCCTCGGCTTTTTATACTACCTCTCACCTCTTCCCAGAATTTTTTCATGTCTTCACACTCCTTGCTAAGGTTTGCAAGCATAGCTTCCATCCTGGCCATTCTGTCATCATCATGTGGTGATGGTTGGTTGGGATTAGGGTGTTGAGAGTGGTTGTTGTGGCTTTGGTATGGTGGCTGTGAGTGAGTGTTTTGTGTGGTCTGGTATGGTTTTTGGTTGGAGTTTTGGTGAGTGGAGTTGTTATACTGGTTTGGGTTATGGGGTCTGTGATCTTGGCCTTGATTTTGTTAGTTTCTAAACCCAAAATTTGGGTGGTTCCTCCAACCAAAGTTATAGGTTTTAGAGTAAAGATCATTAGCTGGCCTAGATGAGTTTCCAAGGTAATTAGCTTCCTCCCAATTAACTCCTTCTTCTGTCTCCAACTCTTCTTAGGGTGATGGTTGAGTGTGAATAACTGCAGCCTAAGTCTTCTCTATTTTCTTGGTCAATTCAGCTAGTTGCTTGGTGATCATCTTATTCTGGGCCAGGATTGCATCCATATGGTTTAATTCCAAGACTCCTCTGTTGTTGCTCCTATCTGAGGCATAAAAATACTCATTATCAGCCACTGTCTCTATAACATCAATGGCTTCTTCAATGGTCTTCTTCTTGTTTAGGGAGCCTCTAGATGAGTGGTCTACAGCCTTCCTTGATTCACAATTCAACCCTTTATAAAAGATATGGATTTGCACCCACTCATTAAACATATCAAGGGGGCATTTCTTTGTCAAGTCTTTGAATCTCTCCCAGGCTTCAAAAAGAGTTTCACCATCTTGCTGTCTGAATGTTTGCACTTCAGTTCTTAGCCTGTTTACTCTTTGTGGAGGGTAGAACCTTGTCAAGAATCTATTCATTACATCTTCCCAGGTGGTCAAGCTTTCCTTTGAAACTGACTCCAGCCATTTTGATGCTTTGTCCCTCAAAGAAAATGAAAACAGTAGCAATCTATAGGTGTCAGAATGACCACCATTAGATTTAATCGTGTCACACATCCTTTGGAATTTAGTGAGATGCTCATTAGGATCCTCTTGTGCACTTTCCCCAAAAGAACAGTTGTTTTGGACAAGAGTTATGAGCTGAGGTTTCAATTCGAAATTATTAGCATGGATAGTTGCCCTTTGAATGCTGCTACCACAATTTCTTAGATTTGGATTGATGTATGATCTCAGAACTCTCCTCTCTTGTCCAGCAGGGTTAGCTCCACCTCTTCTGGCATGATTGTTCACCTCTCCTTCATGAAGGTTTTCTGATGAGCGGATAATTTATACGCTTTTTGGCATTATTTTTACATAGTTTTCAGTATAATTTAGTTAGTTTTTAGTATATTTTTATTAGTTTTTAATTAAAATTCACATTTCTAGACTTTACTATGAGTTTGTGTATTTTTCTATGATTTCAGGTAATTTCTGGCTGAAATTGAGGGACTTGAGCAAAAATCAGATTCAGAGGTTGAAGAAGGACTGCAGATGCTGCTAGATTCTGACCTCCCTGCACTCAAAGTAGATTTTCTGGAGCTACAGAACTCCAAATGGTGCTCTCTCAATTGCGTTGGAAAATAGACATCCAGGGCTTTCTAGAAATATATAATAGTCCATACTTTATCTGAGTTTAGACGACGCAAACTGGCGTTCAACACCAGTTCTATGTTGCATTCTGGAGTTAAGCGCCAGAAAGAGGTTGCAAAGTGGAGTTAAACGCCAGAAACAGGTTACAAACTGGCGTTCAACTCCAAGAGAAGCCTCTACACGTGTAAAGCTCAATGCTCAGCCCAAGCACATACCAAGTGGGCCCCGGAAGTGGATTTCTGCATCATTTACTCATTTCTGTAAACCCTAGTAACTAGTTCAGCATAAATAGGACTTTTTACTATTGTATTTACATCTTTGGATTATCTTTTGATCCTTTGATCACGTTTTGGGGGCTGGCCATTCGGCCATGCCTGGACCTTATCACTTATGTATTTTCAACGGTAGAGTTTCTACACTCCATAGATTAAGGTGTGGAGCTCTGCTGTTCTTCATGAATTAATACAAAGTACTACTGTTTTTCTATTCAATTCAAGCTTATTCCTTCTCTAAGATATCCATTCGCACCCAAGAACATGATGAATGCGATGATTATGTGACTATCATCATCATTCTCACCTATGAACGCGTGCCTGACAAACCCTTCCGTTCTACATGCAAACAAGCTAGAATGAGCATCTCTTAGATATCTAATACAGAGGACCGAGTCCAAGATATTAGAATCTTCGTGGTATAAGTTAGAACCCATGGATGGCCATTCTTGAGATCTGGAAAGTCTAAACCTTGTCTGTGATATTCCGAGTAGGATCTGGGAAGGGATGGCTGTGACGAGATTCAAACTCGCGAGTGCTGGGCGTAGTGACAGACGCAAAAGGATAGTAAATCCTATTCCAGTATGATCGAGAACCGACAGATGATTAGCCATGCAGTGACAGCGCATTGGACCTTTTTCACAGAGAGGATGGGATGTAGCCATTGACAACGGTGATGCCCTACATAAAGCTTGCCATGGAAAGGAGTAGGAATGATTGGATGAAGACAGCAGAAAAGCAGAGGTTCAGAGGAACGAAAGGCATCTCTATACGCTTATCTGAAATTCTCACCAATGAATTACATAAGTACCTCTATCCTAGTTTATATTTCAATTATGTTTTGATTATCAAATCTCCATAACTATCTGAATCCGCCTGACTGAGATTTACATGGTGACCATAGCTTGCTTCAAGTCGACAATCTCCGTGGGATCGACCCTTACTCACGTAAGGTTTATTACTTGGACGACCCAGTGCACTTGCTGGTTAGTTGTGTGGAATTGTGACAAAGTGTGATTCACGTTTGAGAGCACCAAGCCATTGGCGCCATTATTGAAGATCACGATTTCGCGCACCATTTTCCATATCATCCTCCATGGTTATATCAAAGTATTCCTCCTCTTCTTCTGCACCAACAACTCTCTTTCCTCTTGCTTCCCTCCTTAATCTCAGGAAGGTTCTTTTCGGTTCACTATCAAATGAGGTTGAAATTTCCTTTCTCCTACCTGTCATACAATGAACGAGTACAAGAAACAACAAGTGCAGAGTTCACTAAACAGAGTATAGTTAGCTTGGTTAGAGCAATTTATCAAATAGTTAGTAAGTTAGCTTGCTGGAAAGTAAAGAAGTAAAAGAAATTGAAAGCAAATAACCAAAAATTGCAGCAAATGAAAATGAACAGCTGAAATTAAAATTCAATAAATTAAACGAAAAGAAAAGTGCTCAATCTAGTTATCCTTCAATTAAGTAATTGTCAATACAAAACCAATCCCCGGCAACGGCACCATAAACTTGATGCGCGGGAACTTGCCTCTCAACAAATTTCCTTCCGGCAAGTGCACCGGATTGTCGTCAAGTAAAAACTCACTGTAGAATGAGGTCGAATCCCACAGGGATTGGTAGATTGAGCAATGTTAATTGGAGAATTGCAGAAAGTAAAATTGGCGGGAAACTTAAATTGCAAGAAAGTAAATGGCAAAAATTAAATTGCAGGAAATTAAATGACCGAATCTTAAATTGCTGGAAAGTAAAAGGGAATGGGGAATTAGCATGAAATTTAAGGAGCAGAATATAAAAGAATGGGTAGATCAGAGATGGGGATTCATTGGGTTTTAGGATATATTGAATTCTCCGGATCAAATTATTTTCATCTCTTCCTCAATCAATGCATTCATTGACATTGCTTGGCAATCTTAGATGATTGGATCCCAATGTCTTGGCTCACCAATCTCTCTAAGCATAAACAATTGCCTAATGTCTTGATTTAATTATTCATGGAAAGAGTTGAAGTTCGGTCACTGACTATACCACACAAATTTATAGATCAAAGTATTTGTAGGATTACATGTCACTATATCCATCCAACCCCCAATCTAATCCAATGTGAGAAAGCAATTCTAGCGTGAACTCTTCATTCCTCTCTCGAGGCTCCGAAGAATTCCAGTTATGGATAGTGTCTCTCTCAAGACAACTATCCAATTGAATTAAGACCAAAAGCTTTTTAACAAAATCAAGAAAAAAGAGAGAAGAAGAAGATGTAAACTACTATTGATCCATTGAATTACAATAGAGCTCCCTAACCCAACAAAAGGGGTTTAGTTGTTCATAGCTCTTAAAATGGAGAATCGAATTGAAAGATACATTGCAAAGGAAAATGAACAGAAGGTAAAATGTGCAGTACAGTAAAAGTAAAATAAAAATGGAAAAAGTGTTAAAAAAGTCCTTTCTAACTCAAATTCTAAGCTATTTATACACTCTCTTCCATTGATCTTCAATCTCTGAATTGGGCTTTTGGCCTTGGTGGAATTGGGTTGAATTGGCTCCAATTGGGTTCCCTTGCTGTTGAGAAGAGATTGGTTTGAATTACAGAGTCTGATGCTTTACGTTGGAGTCAACGTTTGATGGCCAACGTTGACTCAAACGCCACTCAGAGGAAAACCAGAAAAACCATATCCTTTGTTGTCATTGGCGTTTGACTCAATGTTGAAGTGCCAATTTTTTGCTATCCACGCGTACGTGTGCTTTGGGCATTTGCGCACAAGGGGCAAAAATTCTCATCCACGCGTACGCGTGCTTCACGCGTGCGCGTGGATACGAAGATTTCATTTTATAGATTCAAAACCATGCAGGGGACGTTGGCTTCAGCGTTGGACCTCCAACGTTCCCTCCAACGTTGGCGTTTTCATGCGTGCGCGTACTCCACGCTTACGCATGAATCGCCCTTTTTCTCATCCACGCGTACGCATCATTGACGCGTACGCGTCGATTCAAGTTTTTCAAATTCAAAGTCTGGGCTCTTTATTGCGGACGTTGGAGGCTAGCGTTTGAGGCAATGTTGGACTCCAACGTTCATGTAATGATGCATACGCATGACCCATGCGTATGCGTGGGTGGTCCATTTTGCCATTCCACGCTTGCGCGTGACTCACGCTTGCACGTTGGATGTCCAATGCTACCTCTAACGTGAGCATCCGCACACTTTACAGAGAGTTGCTCTGTTTCTCTTCCAACGTTGCTTCCTCTTCATCTTTTCCAAGCTCCTTCTTAAACCTTCCTCCATGCTTTTTTTTACCTATCATCAACCACTAAATGCATCAAAGCGTTGCTAAAGTTTTGAGAATTCTTATCATCTTAGCATAAAAGTAATTATAACATAATTCTCATGAAATTGCATCAAATTAATCATGTTTGAATAAATCTAGGCCTACATGAATTTTTAACCCAATTGCTTACTTATAGCTCAAGAAAGTGCATAAAACCTATTAAAAACAAAGAAAAAGGATAGTGAAACTAGCCTAAGATGCCATGGCATCACCTTGTCAGCAGCTTGAATCTCTCCCAAGCTTCATAAAGGGTCTCACCATCTTTCTGTCTGAAAGTCTAAACCTCTACCCTCAGCTTAGTCTGCTTCTGTGGTTGGAAAAATCTAGTCAGAAATCCAGTGACCACCTTGTCCCAAGTATCCAGACTCTCCTTGGATTGAGAATCTAACCAGTGCTTTGCTTTATCCCTCACAGCAAATAGGAAGAGCATGAGTTTGTACACCTCAGGATTCACTCCATTGGTCTTCACAATATCACAAATCTGCAGGAAATCAGAGATAAATCGATTTGGGTCTTCATGAGAAAGTCAATGATACTAGCAATTTTGTCGCACAAGAGTGACAAGTTGATGCTTCAATTCAAAATTGTTTGCAACTATAGGGGCACCACAATACTTTTTTCATAAAAATCTATATTGGGAGCAGTGTAAGAGCCAAGCACTCTTCTAGACTGCTCATTCTTATTCAGATTTGCCATATTGGCATTCACATCATGATTGTGGTCCATAGTGGACTTTGCAGCTTCCCTTTCAAAAGTTTCACTAGCTTTGTACAGTCTAGCGTATTGCAAACGCCGCCTCAAAGTCCCTTCAGGTTTAGGATCAAAGTCTATAAGAGGTTCCTTGACCTTATTCCTGCTCATAAACAGACGGAAGACAAAAAAAGATAGGACTCTCTACGTCAGAGTGTAAAAAATTCCCAGCGAGGTAACCAGCATAAAATAATAAAATAAAAACACTTACTATTTAGTGCCAAAATTTTTGAAAATAATGATCAAAAAGCAAGATAAAAATTTCAAAATTTTTAAGGAGAATTAAACAGAAAAATTAAAATAAAATTAATTAGGTAACACCAAACTTAGTTTCAGAAATTAAGGAAAATAAAGCTAGAAAAATTCGAAAATTAAGGTGCAAAAATCAAATAAATTTAAACCGAAAGCGCCTAATCTAAACAATCAAACAACTAATAGTTGTCAATCACAGTCAATCCCCGACAACGGTGCCAAAAACTTGGTGCAGAATTTATAACCCATAAACTAACCGGCAAGTGCACTGGGTCGTACCAAGTAGTACCTCAGGTGAATGAGGGTCGATCCCACGAAGATTGATGGATCAAGCAATAATGGTCAAGTGATTTGCTTAGTTAGACAAATAGAAAGTAGTGTTTGGGTCTCAATTGCATTAATAGTAAATCAGAGAATCAGAAAGTAAACAGTAAATAAGTTGTGAAATATATATGGAGAAACAGTTAAGGCTTCAGAGATATCTATCTTTCAGATTGACTTTTCTTACCAACTATTTTAATCATTCAAGATTCCATTCATGGAAAACTATATGTGACTAAACCCTAATTCCTGAGACCTTTTTAGTCTCCTCTAAACTTCATCAACTGCCAATTCCTTGGTCACTTAATTCCAATTAGAGGGTGAAGTTTACTTCTAGTTATATGCCACAAAAACCCTAATTACCTAAATATAAGAGGATTATATGTCACGTATCCCATTAAGTCCAGATAATTAGAAATTTAGGAGAAATTATTTTCAAGCTATTGTTCAAGTAAAGAGCTTTTCCTAGTTATACAAGAACTCAATTAGAACAAGGGTGATGAGCGGATAATTTATACGCTTTTTGACATTGTTTTTAGTATGTTTTTAGTAGGATCTAGTAACTTTTAGGGATGTTTTCATTAGTTTTTATGTTAAATTCACATTTCTGGACTTTACTATGAGTTTGTGTGTTTTTCTGTGATTTCAGGTATTTTCTGGCTGAAATTGAGGAACTTGAGCAAAAATCAGATTCAGAGGTTGAAGAAGGACTGCTGATGCTGTTGGATTCTGACCTCCCTGCACTCAAAGTGGATTTTCTGGAGCTACAGAACTCAAAATGGCGCGCTTCCAATTGCGTTAGAAAGTAGAAATCCAGGGCTTTCCATCAATGTATAATAGTCCATACTTTGGCCGAGTTTAGACGACGTAAAAGGGCGTTGAACGCCAGTTCTACGCTGCTGTCTGAAGTTAAACGCCAGAAACAAGTCACAAACCAGAGTTGAACGCCAGAAATACGTTACAACCTGGCGTTCAACTCCAGAAAGAGCCTCTGCACGTGTAACATTCAAGTTCAGCCCAAGCACACACCAAGTGGGCCCTGGAAGTGGATTTATGCATCAATTACTTACTTCTGTAAACCCTAGTAGCTAGTTTATTATAAATAGGACTTTTTACTATTGTATTAGACATCTTTTGATCATTTTTAGATCTCTAGACCTCCATGGGAGGCTGGCCACTCGGCCATGCTTACCCTCTATCACTTATATATTTTCATACGGTAGAGTTTCTGCACTCCATAGATTAAGGTGTGGAGCTCTGCTGTTCCACAAAGATTAATGCAAAGTACTACTGTTTTCTATTCCATTCAACTTATTCCGCTTCTAAAATATTCATTCGCACTTCAACCTGAATGTGATGAACGTGACAATCATCATCATTCCTTATGAACGCGTGCCTGACAACCACTTCCGTTCTACATTAGATTGAATGAGTATCTCTTAGATCTCTTAATCAGAATCTTCGTGGTATAAGCTAGATTGATGGCGGCATTCATGAGAGTCTGGAAAGTCTAAACCTTGTCCGTGGTATTCCGAGTAGGACTCTGGGATTGAATGACTGTGACGAACTCCAAACTCGCGAGTACTGGGCGTAGTGACAGACGCAAAAGGATAGTAAATCCTATTCCAGTATGATCGAGAACCTCCAAGATGATTAGCCATACAGTGACAGCACATCGGACCATTTTCATAGAGAGGAATAGGATGCAACCAATGACAAGGGTGATGCCTCCAGACGATTAGCCGTGCTGTGACAGAGCATTTGGACCATTTTCCCGAGAGAGATCGAAAGTAGCCATTAGCACCGGTGACATCCTTACATAAAGCCAGCAATAGAAAGGAGTAAGACTGATTGGATGAAGGCAGCAGGAAAGCGGAGGTTCAGAGGAACGATTGCATCTCCATACGCTTATCTGAAATTCTCACCAATGATTTACATAAGTATTTCTATCCTTCTTTTATTACTACATTTCGAAAACTACATAACTATTTTATATCCGCCTGACTGAGATTTACAAGGTGACCATAGCTTGCTTCATACCAACAATCTCCGTGGGATTCGACCCTTACTCACGTAAAGTATTACTTGGACGACCCAGTGCACTTGCTGGTTAGTTATGCGAAGTTGTGAAGATATGTTTAGACCAAGGTTCTGTGCATCCGTTTTTGGTGCCATTGCCAGGGAATCAATTTCAAATAATAATTCACAACCAGAGTAACAATTTCGCATACCAAGTTTTTGGCGCCGTTGCCGGGGATTGTTCGAGTTTGGACAACTGACGGTTCATCTTGTTGCTCAGATTGGGTAACTTTCTTTTCGTTTTCTTTTCAAAAAAAGTTTTCAAAAATTTTTCAAAAAAATCTTTCAAAAATTTCTCTTTTGTTTTCGAAAAAAAAAAATGTTTTCAAAAATATATTTTTCTTCAGAATTTTTAAGAATGAATTCTAGAGTTTCATGAAGCATGTTGAAGCCTGGCTGGCTGTAAAGCCATATCCAAACTCCTTTGGGATTGGTCTTCAACTAATCACCTCAATGGATGTAATTCCATTCTAAAGCTTGGCTGGCTATTAAGCCATGCCTGACCCCTTGATTAGAGCTTTAGACTAAAGAGCACAAGATTCCTGGAATTCATATTAAAAATTTTGGAATCCTTATTTTTCCTTTTTCAAATTTATTTTCGAAAAATATAAAATAAAAATACAAAAAAACCATAAAATCATAAAAATAAAAAATATTTCATGTTTCTTGTTTGAGTCTTGAGTCAAATTGTAAGTTTGGTGTCAATTGCATGTGCATCTTGCATTTTTCGAAAAAAAAATCATGCATTCATAGTGTTCTTCATGATCTTCAAGTTGTTCTTGGTAAGTCTTCTTGTTTGATCTTTGCATTTGCATGTTTTGTGTCTTTTCTTGTTTTTCATATGCATTTTTGAATTCTTAATGTCTAAGCATTAAAGAATTCTAAGTTTGGTGTCTTGCATGTTTTCTTTGCATTAAAAATTTTTTAAAAATGTGTTCTTGATGTTCATCATGATCTTCATAGTGTTCTTGGTGTTCATCTTGACATTCATAGCATTCTTGCATGCATTCATTATTTTGATCCATAACTTTCATGCATTGCATCATTTTTCTTGTTTTTCTCTCTCATCATAAAAATTCAAAAATCAAAAAAATATCTTTCCCTTTTTCTCACTTAAAATTTCGAAATTTGTTTCTTATCTTTTTCAAAACCACCTAACTAAGTCTCTCTCTCTCTCTAATTTTCAAAAATATCTTTCCTCTTTTTCAAAATTCTTTTTTTATTTAACTAATTATTTTATTTTTTTATTTGAATTTTCGAAAAAACTACTAACCTTTTTCAAAATTATTTTTCAAAAATTACTAACTCTTTTTCAAAAATTATTTTCGAAAATACTCTCCCTCTCTCATCTTATTCTATTTATTTATTCATCTACTAACATCTCTTCCTCACATCACTCACCAAATTCGAATCCCGTCTTCTATCTGTGTTCGAATTTTTTTCTTCTTTTCTTCTTCTACTAACAATAAGGAACCTCTTTACTGCGACATAGAGGATTCCTCTTCTTTTCTTTTTCTCTTCTCTTTCTTATGAGCAGGGACAAAGAAAAAGGCATTCTTGTTGAAGCTGATCCAGAACCTGAAAGGACTCTGAAGAGGAAACTAAGAGAAGCTAAATTACAACAATCCAGAGACAACCTTATTGAAAATTTCGAACAAGTAAAGGAGATGGCAGCCGAACCCAACAACAATAATGCAAGGAGGATGCTTGGTGACTTTACTGCACCTAATTCCAATTTACATGGCAGAAGCATCTCCATTCCTGCCATTGGAGCAAACAACTTTGAGCTGAAACCTCAGCTAGTTTCTCTGATGCAGCAGAACTGCAAGTTTCATGGACTTCCATCTGAAGATCCTTTTCAGTTCTTAACTGAATTCTTGCAGATATGTGATACTGTTAAGACTAATGGAATAGATCCTGAAGTCTACAGGCTCATGCTTTTCCCTTTTGCTGTAAGAGACAGAGCTAGAGTGTGGTTGGATTCTCAACCTAGAGATAGCCTGAACTCTTGGGATAAGCTGGTTATGGCTTTCTTAGCCAAGTTCTTTCCTCCTCAAAAGCTGAGCAAGCTTAGAGCTGATGTTCAAACCTTCAGACAAAAAGAAGGTGAATCCCTCTATGAAGCTTGGGAAAGATACAAGCAGCTGACCAAAAAGTGTCCTTCTGACATGCTTTCAGAATGGACCATCCTGGATATATTCTATGATGGTCTATCTGAGCTATCAAAGATGTCATTGGATACTTCTGCAGGTGGATCCATTCACCTAAAGAAAACGCCTGCAGAAGCTCAAGAACTCATTGACATGGTTGCTAATAACCAGTTCATGTACACTTCTGAGAGGAATCCTGTGAGCAATAGGACGCCTCAGAAGAATGGAGTTCTTGAAGTTGATACTCTAAATGCCATATTGGCTCAGAACAAAATATTGACTCAGCAAGTCAATATGATTTCTCAGAGTCTGAAAGGAATGCAAGCTGCATCCAACAGTACTCAAGAGGCTTCTTATGAAGAAGAAGCTTAAGATCCTAAGAACCCTGCAACAGCAGAGGTAAATTACATGGGTGAACCATATGGAAACACCTATAATCCATCATGGAGAAATCATCCAAATCTCTCATGGAAGGATCAAAGGCCTCAACAAGGCTTTAATAATGGTGGAAGAAACAGGTTTAACAATAATAAACCTTTTCCATTATCCACTCAGCAACAGACAGAGAACTCTGAACAAATTACCTCTAATTTAGCAAACTTAGTAAGTTTCATGAATGAAACAAGGTCTTCCATTAGAAATTTGGAAGCACAAGTGGGCCAGCTGAGTAAAAAAATCACTGAAATCCCTCCTAGTACTCTCCCAACATGGAGAGGAAGCATAAAAAGCTTCTCTCAAAGCAGAGTCAACCAAAGCCCCCAGAGTCAAATCTAAGTTTGGTTTTGGGAGGCCATAACCAAACTCTAAGTTTGGTGTCAAACCCCCATATCCAAACTCTAAGTTTGGTGTTGGGAGGTCTCAATAGAAATCTGCACCTCTGTGAGGCTCCATGAGAGCCCACTGTCAAGCTATTGACATTAAAGAAGCGCTTGTTGGGAGGCAACCCAATGTTTAATTATCTAATTTTATTTTTGTTTTATTAGGTTCATGATCATGTGGAGTCACAAAATAAATATAAAAATTGAAAACGGAATCAAAAATAGTAGAAGAAAAATCACACCTTGGAGGAAGACCTTACTGGCGTTTAAACGCCAGTAAGAAGCATGTTTTGGGCGTTCAACGCCAGAACAGAGCATGGTTCTGGCGCTGAACACCAGAAATGGGCAGCATCTGGGCGTTTGAACGCCAGAAATGCACCCTGGAGGAGATCTGGCGCTGAACGCCCAGAACAAGCATGGTTCTGGCGTTCAACGCCAGAAATAGGCTACAAATGGGCGTTCAACGCCCAGAACAAGCACCAACCTGGCGCTGAACGCCCAGAGTTTTATGCAAGGGCATTTTACATGCCTAATTTGGTGCAAGGTTGTAAATCCTTGAACACTTCAGGATCTGTGGACCCCACAGAATCACCTCAGGATCTGTGGACCCCACAGGATCCCCACCTACCTCCACTCACTTCTTCTCACCCCTCTTTCACACAATCCCATAAACACACTTCCCCAAAACCCTTCACCAATCACCTCAATCTCTCTTCCCCATCACCTCTTCACCACTCACATCCATCACCATGAGATCCCGGAGATGCCTCAAATGCATTTTCCTCCACAAAACTATTGGGAGCAAATCAACACCTCCCTAGGAGAACTAAGCTCCAACATGGGACAATTAAGGGTGGAACATCAAGAGCACTCCATCATCCTTCATAAAATTAGAGAAGATCAAAAAGCAATGAGGGAGGAGCAACAAAGACAAGGAAGAGACATAGAAGAGCTCAAGGACATCATTGGTTTCTCAAGAAGGAAATGCCACCATCACTAAGGTGGATTCATTCCTTGTTCCTATTTCTTCTGTTTTTCGTTTTCTATGTTTTGTGCTTATCTATGTTTGTGTATTATTGCGTGATCATTAGTAGTTAGTAACTATGTCTTAAAGTTATGAATGTCCTATGAATCCATCACCTCACTTAAATGAAAACTATTTTAATTCAAAAGAACAAGAAGTACATGAGTTTTGAATTTATCCTTGAACTAGTTTAATTATATTGATGTGGTGACAATGCTTCTTGTTTTCTGAATGTATGCTTGAACAGTTCATATGTCTTTTGAAATTGTTGTTTAAGAATGTTAAATATGTTGGCTCTTGAAAGAATGATGACTAGGAGACATGTTATTTGATAATCTGAAAAATCATAAAAATGATTCTTGAAGCAAGAAAAAGCAGCAAAGAACAATGCTTGCAGAAAAAAATAATAATAGGAAAAAAAATAGAAAGAAAAAGCAAGCAGAAAAAGCCAAAAGCTCTTAAAACCAAGAGGCAAGAGCAAAAAGCCAATAACCCTTAAAACCAAAAGGCAAGGGCAAATAAAAAGGATCCCAGGGCTTTGAGCATCAGTGGATAGGAGGGCCTAAAGGAATAAAATCCTGGTCTAAGCGGCTAAACCAAGTTGTCCCTAACCATGTGCTTGTGTAGCTTGCTTCATACCAACAATCTCCGTGGGATTCGACCCTTACTCACGTAAGGTATTACTTGGACGACCCAGTGCACTTGCTGGTTAGTTATGCGAAGTTGTGAAGACATGTTTAGGCCAAGGTTCTGTGCATCCATTTTTGGTGCCATTGCCAGGGAATCAATTTCAAATAATAATTCACAACCAGAGTAACAATTTCGCATACCAAGTTTTTATAACTCTTTTTCAAAAACTATTTTCGAAAATTACTAACTCTTTTTCAAAAACTATTTTCGAAAATCCTCTCCCTCTCTCATCTTATTCTATTTATTTATTCATCTACTAACATCTCTTCCTCACATCACTCACCAAATTCGAACCCCGTCTTCTATCTGTGTTAGAATTTTTTTCTTCTTTTCTTCTTCTACTAACAATAAGGAACCTCTTTACTGTGACATAGAGGATTCCTCTTCTTTTCTTTTTTTCTTCTCTTTCTTATGAGCAGGGAAAAAGAAAAAGGCATTCTTGTTGAAGCTGATCCAAAACCTGAAAGGACTCTGAAGAGAAAACTAAGAGAAGCTAAATTACAACAATCCAGAGACAACCTTATTGAAAATTTCGAACAAGTAAAGGAGATGGCAGCCGAACCCAACAACAATAATGCAAGGAGGATGCTTGGTGACTATACTGCACCTAATTCCAATTTACATGGAAGAAGCATCTCCATTCCTGCCATTAGAGCAAACAACTTTGAGCTGAAACCTCAGCTAGTTTCTCTGATGCAGCAGAACTACAAGTTTCATGGACTTCCATCTGAAGATCCTTTTCAGTTCTTAATTGAATTCTTGCAGATCTGTGATACTGTTAAGACTAATGGAGTAGATCCTGAAGTCTACAGGCTCATGCTTTTCCCTTTTGCTGTAAGAGACAGAGCTAGAGTGTGGTTGGATTCTCAACCCAGAGATAGCCTGAACTCTTGGGATAAACTGGTCACGGCTTTCTTAGCCAAGTTCTTTCCTCCTCAAAAGCTGAGCAAGCTTAGAGTGGATTTTCAAACCTTCAGACAGAAAAAAGGTGAATCCCTCTATGAAGCTTGGGAAAGATACAAACAGCTGACCAAAAAGTGTCCTTCTGACATGCTTTCAGAATGGACCATCCTGGATATATTCTATGATGGTCTATCTAAGCTATCAAAGATGTCCTTGGATACTTCTGCAGGTGGATCCATTCACCTAAAGAAAACGCCTACAGAAGCTCAAGAACTTATTAACATGGTTGCTAATAACCAGTTCATGTACACTTTTGAGAGGAATCCTGTGAGCAATGGGACGCCTCAGAAGGAGGGAGTTCTTGAAGTTGATACTCTGAATGCCATATTGGCCCAGAACAAAATATTGACTCAGCAAGTCAATATGATTTCTCAGAGTCTGAATGGAATGCAAGCTGCATCCAACAGTACTCAAGAGGCTTCTTATGAAGAAGAAGCTTATAAGCAGAAAAAGCTTATCTCCAAGCAGAGTCAACCAGAGCCCCCACAGTCAAACTCTACGTTTGGTGTTGGGAGGCCACAACCAAACTCTAAGTTTGGTGTCAAACCCCCATATCCAAACTCTAAGTTTGGTGTTGGGAGGTCTCAACAGAACTCTGCATGTCTGTGAGGCTCCATGAGAGCCCACTGTCAAGCTATTGACACTAAAGAAGCGCTTGTTGGGAGGCAACCCAATGTTTAATTATCTAATTTTATTTTTGTTTTATTAGGTTCATGATCATGTGGAGTCACAAAATAAATATAAAAATTGAAAATGGAATCAAAAACAGCAGAGGAAAAATCACACCCTGGAGGAAGACCTTACTGGCGTTTAAACGCCAGTAAGAAGCATGTTTTGGGCGTTCAACGCCAGAACAGAGCATGGTTCTGGCGCTGAACACCAGAAATGGGCAGCATCTGGGCGTTTGAATGCCAGAAATGCACCCTGGAGGAGAGCTGGCGCTGAACGCCCAGAACAAGCATGGTTCTGGCGTTCAACGCCAGAAATAGGTTACAAATGGGCGTTCAACGCCCAGAACAAGCACCAACCTGGCGCTGAACGCCCAGAGTTGTGTGCAAGGGCATTTTACATGCCTAATTTGGTGCAAGGTTGTAAATCCTTGAACACCTCAGGATCTGTGAACCCCACAGGATCACCTCAGGATATGTGGACCCCACAGGATCCCCACCTACCTCCACTCACTTCTTCTCACCACTCTTTCACACAATCCCATAAACACACTTCCCCAAAACCCTTCGCCAATCACCTCAATCTCTCTTCCCCATCACCTCTTTACCACTCACATCCATCCACTCTTCCCCATAAACCTACCTCATAAACTCCACCTACCTTCAAAATTCAAAATCAATTTCCCACCCAAACCCACCCTAAATGGCCGAACCTAACCCCCCCTCCCTTCCCTATATATAGCCCTCCATTCTTCCTCATTTTCACACAATACAACCCTCTCTTCTCTTCTTGGCCGAAACACAACCCCTTCTCCCTCTCCTCCACTTCTTCTTCTTCTTCATCTATTCTTTCTTCTCTTGCTCGAGGGCGAGCAAAATTCTAAGTTTGGTGTGGTAAAAGCATAAGCTTTTGTTTTTCCATTACCATTGATGGCACCTAAGACTGGAGAATCCTCTAGAAAAGGGAAAGGGAAGACAAAAGCTTCCACCTCCGAGTCATGGGAGATGGAAAGGTTCACAAATCAACACCTCCCTAGGAGAACTAAGCTCCAACATGGGACAATTAAGGGTGGAACATCAAGAGCACTCCATCATCCTTCATAAAATTAGAGAAGATCAAAAAGCAATGAGGGAGGAGCAACAAAGACAAGGAAGAGACATAGAAGAGCTCAAGGACATCATTGGTTTCTCAATAAGGAAATGCCACCATCACTAAGGTGGATTCATTCCTTGTTCCTATTTCTTCTGTTTTACGTTTTCTATGTTATGTGCTTATCTATGTTTGTGTATTATTGCGTGATCATTAGTAGTTAGTAACTATGTCTTAAAGTTATGAATGTCCTATGAATCCATCACCTCTCTTAAATGAAAAA
>NC_029785.2:64371571-64373911 GCF_000816755.2 Arachis ipaensis
GGATTCTGACCTCCCTGCACTCAAAGTGGATTTTCTGGAGCTACAGAACTCAAAATGGCACGCTTCCAATTGCGTTGGAAAATAGACATCCAGGGCTCTCCATAAATGTATAATAGTCCATACTTTGGCCGAGTTTAGACGACGTAAAAGGGCATTGAATGCCAGTTCTACGCTGCTGTCTGAAGTTAAACGCCAGAAACAAGTCACAAACCAGAGTTGAACGCCAGAAATACGTTACAACCTGGCGTTCAACTCCAGAAAGAGCCTCTGCACGTGTAACATTCAAGCTCAGCCCAAGCACACACCAAATGGGCCCCAGAAGTGGATTTATGCATCAATTACTTACTTCTGTAAACCCTAGTAGCTAGTTTATTATAAATAGGACTTTTTACTATTGTATTAGACATCTTTTGATCATTTTTAGATCTCTAGACCTCCATGGGAGGCTGGCCACTCGGCCATGCTTACCCTCTATCACTTATGTATTTTCATACGGTAGAGTTTCTGCACTCCATAGATTAAGGGGTCGAGCTCTGCTGTTCCTCAAATATTAATGCAAAGTACTACTGTTTTCTATTCCATTCAACTTATTCCGCTTCTAAAATATTCATTCGCACTTCAACCTGAATGTGATGAACGTGACAATCATCATCATTCCTTATGAACGCGTGCCTGACAACCACTTCCATTCTACATTAGATTGAATGAGTATCTCTTAGATCTCTTAATCAGAATCTTCGTGGTACAAGCTAGATTGATGGCGGCATTCATGAGAGTCCGAAAAGTCAAAACCTTGTCCGTGGTATTCCGAGTAGGAATCTGGGATTGAATGACTGTGATGAACTCCAAACTCGCGAGTACTGGGCGTAGTGACAGACGCAAAAGGATAGTAAATCCTATTCCACTATGATCGAGAACCTCCAAGATGATTAGCCATGCAGTGACAGCGCATCGGACCATTTTCACAGAGAGGAATATGATGCAACCAATGACAACGGTGATGCCTCCAGACAATTAGCCGTACTGTGACAGAGCATTTAGACCATTTTCCCGAGAGAGATCGAAAGTAGCCATTGACACCGGTGACATCCTTACATAAAGCCAGCCATAGAAAGGAGTAAGACTGATTGGATGAAGACAGCAGGAAAGCGGAGGTTCAGAGGAACGATTGCATCTCCATACGCTTATCTGAAATTCTCACCAATGATTTACATAAGTATTTATATCCTTCTTTTATTACTACATTTCGAAAACTACATAACTATTTTATATCTGCCTGACTGAGATTTACAAGGTGACCATAGCTTGCTTCATACCAACAATCTCCGTGGCATTCGACCCTTACTCACGTAAGGTATTACTTGGACGACCCAGTGCACTTGCTGGTTAGTTATGTGAAGTTGTGAAGATATGTTTAGGCCAAGGTTCTGTGCATCCATTTTTGGTGCCATTGCCAGGGAATCAATTTCAAATAATAATTCACAACCAGAGTAACAATTTCGCATACCAAGTTTTTGGCGCCGTTGCCGGGGATTGTTCGAGTTTGGACAACTGATGGTTCATCTTGTTGCTCAGATTGGGTAACTTTCTTTTCGTTTTCTTTTCAAAAAAAGTTTTCAAAAATTTTTCAAAAAAATCTTTCAAAAATTTCTCTTTTGTTTTCGAAAAAAAAAATGTTTTCAAAAATATATTTTTCTTCAGAATTTTTAAGAATGAATTCTAGAGTTTCATGAAGCATGTTGAAGCCTGGCTGGCTGTAAAGCCATATCCAAACTCCTTTGGGATTGGTCTTCAACTAATCACCTCAATGGATGTAATTCCATTCTAAAGCTTGGCTAGCTATTAAGCCATGCCTGACCCCTTGGAGCTTTAGACTAAAGAGCACAAGATTCCTGGAATTCATATTAAAAATTTTGGAATCCTTATTTTTCCTTTTTCAAATTTATTTTCGAAAAATATAAAATAAAAATAAAAAAAAATCATAAAATCATAAAAATCAAAAATATTTCATGTTTCTTGTTTGAGTCTTGAGTCAAATTGTAAGTTTGGTGTCAATTGCATGTGCATCTTGCATTTTTCGAAAAAAAAATCATGCATTCATAGTGTTCTTCATGATCTTCAAGTTGTTCTTGGTAAGTCTTCTTGTTTGATCTTTGCATTTGCATGTTTTGTGTCTTTTCTTGTTTTTCATATGCATTTTTGAATTCTTAATGTCTAAGCATTAAAGAATTCTAAGTTTGGTGTCTTGCATGTTTTCTTTGCATTAAAAATTTTTCAAAAATGTGTTCTTGATGTTCATCATGATCTTCATAGTGTTCTTGGTGTTCATCTTGACATTCA
>NC_029785.2:64374335-64378477 GCF_000816755.2 Arachis ipaensis
AGCCGAAAATAATAATAATGCAAGGAGGATGCTTGGTGACTTTACTGCACCTAATTCCAATTTACATGGAAGAAGCATCTCCATTCCTGCCATTAGAGCAAACAACTTTGAGCTGAAACCTCAGCTAGTTTCTCTGATGCAGCAGAACTGCAAGTTTCATGGACTTCCATCTGAAGATCCTTTTCAGTTCTTAATTGAATTCTTGCAGATCTGTGATACTGTTAAGACTAATGGAGTAGATCCTGAAGTCTACAGGCTCATGCTTTTCCCTTTTGCTGTAAGAGACAGAGCTAGAGTATGGTTCGATTCTCAACCCAGAGATAGCCTGAACTCTTGGGATAAGCTGGTCACGGCTTTCTTAGCCAAGTTCTTTCCTCCTCAAAAGCTGAGCAAGCTTAGAGTGGATGTTCAAACCTTCAGACAGAAAAAAGATGAATCCCTCTATGAAGCTTGGGAAAGATACAAACAGCTGACCAAAAAGTGTCCTTCTGACATGCTTTCAGAATGGACCATCCTGGATATATTCTATGATGGTCTATCTGAGCTATCAAAGATGTCATTGGATACTTCTGCAGGTGGATCCATTCACCTAAAGAAAACGCCTGCAGAAGCTCAAGAACTTATTAACATGGTTGCTAATAACCAGTTCATGTACACTTTTGAGTGGAATCCTGTGAGCAATGGGACGCCTCAGAAGAAGGGAGTTCTTGAAGTTGATACTCTGAATGCCATATTGGCCCAGAACAAAATATTGACTCAGCAAGTCAATATGATTTCTCAGAGTCTGAATGGAATGCAAGCTGCATCCAACAGTACTCAAGAGGCTTCTTATGAAGAAGAAGCTTATGATCCTGAGAACCCTGCAACAGCAGAGGTAAATTACATGGGTGAACCATATAGAAACACCTATAATCCATCATGGAGAAATCATCCAAATCTCTCATGGAAGGATCAAAGGCCTCAACAAGGCTTTAATAATGGTGAAAGAAACAGGTTTAACAATAATAAACCTTTTCCATGATCCACTCAGCAACAGACAGAGAACTCTGAACAAAATACCTCTAATTTAGCAAACTTAGTCTCTGATCTATCCAAGGCCACTGTAAGTTTCATGAATGATACAAGGTCTTCCATTAGAAACTTGAAAGCACAAGTGGGCCAGCTGAGTAAAAGGATCACTAAAATCCCTCCTAGTACTCTCCCAAGCAATACAGAAGAGAATCCAAAAGGAGAGTGCAAGGCCATTGACATAAGCACCATGGCCGAACCTGTAAGGGAAGGAGAGGACGTGAATCCCAAGGAGGAAGACCTCCTGGGACGTCCAGTGATCAATAAGGAGCTTCCCTCTGAGGAACCAAAGGACTCTGAGGCTCATATAGAGACCATAGAGATTCTATTGAACCTCCTTATGCCATTCATGAGCTCTGATGAGTATTCTTCTTCTGAAGAGAATGAGGATGTTACTGAAGAGAAAACAGTCAAGTTTCTTGGTGCAATCATGAAGCTAAATGCCAAATTATTTGGTATTGAAACTTGGGAAGATGAACCTCCCTTGTTCACCAATGAACTAATTGATCTGGATCAACTGACATTGCCTCAGAAGAGACAGGATCCTGAAAAGTTCATAATACCTTGTACCATAGGCACCATGATCTTCAAGGCTCTGTGTGACCTTGGTTCAGGGATAAACTTCATGCCCCTCTCTGTAATAGAGAAACTGGGAATCTATGGGGTGCAAGCTGCTAAAATCTCATTAGAGATGGCAGATAATTCAAGAAAACAGGCTTATGGACAAGTAGAGGACATGTTAGTAAAGGTTGAAGGCCTTTACATCCCTGCTGATTTCATAGTCCTGGATACTGGAAAGGAAGAGGATGAATCCATCATCCTAGGAAGACCTTTCCTAGCCACAGCAAGAGCTGTGATTGATGTGGACAGAGGAGAATTGATCCTTCAATTAAATGAGAAACATAAAAAGTTTCTCTCAAAGCAGAGTCAAACAAAGCCCCCACAGTCAAACTCTAAGTTTGGTGTTGGGAGGCCACAACCAAACTCTAAGTTTGGTGTCAAACCCCCATATCCAAACTCTAAGTTTGGTGTTGGGAGGTCTCAACAGAACTCTGCATATCTGTGAGGCTCCATGAGAGCCCACTGTCAAGCTATTGACACTAAAGAAGCAATTGTTGGGAGGCAACCCAATGTTTAATTATCTAATTTTATTTTTGTTTTATTAGGTTCATGATCATGTGGAGTCACAAAATAAATATAAAAATTGAAAACGGAATCAAAAACAGCAGAAGAAAAATCACACCCTGGAGGAAGACCTTACTGGCGTTTAAATGCCAGTAAGAAGCATGTTTTGGGCGTTCAACGCCAGAATAGAGCATGGTTCTGGCGCTAAACGCCAGAAATGGGCAGCATCTGGGCATTTGAATGCCAGAAATGCACCCTGGAGGAGAGCTGGCGCTGAACGCCCAGAACAAGCATGGTTCTGGCGTTCAACGCCAGAAATAGGCCACAAATGGGCGTTCAACGCCCAGAACAAGCACCAACCTGGCGCTGAACGCCCAGAGTTGTGTGCAAGGGCATTTTACATGCCTAATTTGGTGCAAGGTTGTAAATCCTTGAACACCTCAGGATCTGTGAACCCCACAGGATCACCTCAGGATATGTGGACCCCACAGGATCCCCACCAACCTCCACTCACTTCTTCTCACCCCTCTTTCACACAATCCCATTAACACACTTCCCCAAAACCCTTCACCAATCACCTCAATCTCTCTTCCCCATCACCTCTTTACCACTCACATCCATCCACTCTTCCCCATAAACCTACCTCATAAACTCCACCTACCTTCAAAATTCAAAATCAATTTCCCACCCAAACCCACCCTAAATGGCCGAACCTAACCCCACCTCCCTTCCCTATATATAGCCCCTCCATTCTTCCTCATTTTCACACAACACAACCCTCTCTTCTCTTCTCGGCCGAAACACAACCCCCCCCTCTTTTCCATCTTTTCTTCTTCTTCTTCATCTAATTCTTTATTTTCTTGCTTGAGGGCGAGCAATATTCTAAGTTTGGTGTGGTAAAAGCATAATCTTTTTGTTTTTCCATTACCATTAATGGCTAGGAACCATGATCAAAGTAAGAACCCGAAGCCAAAGAATTATCTCACCATGGTTCGGGGGAAATACTTAGATTTTAGTCCGGAAAATGTGAGGTTGGCGTTCAACTTGCCAAACATGGAAGAGAACGCACGCCCCTACACAAGGAGAGTCAACTTTGATCAATGGTTGGACCAAGTCCTCATGGACATATGTGTAGAAGGAGCTCAATGGAAGATTAACTCAAAAGGCAAACCGGTTTAACTAAGAAGACTGGACCTTAAGCCTGTAGCTAGAGGATGGTTGGAGTTCATTCAATGCTCAATCATTCCCACTAGCAACCGGTCTGAAGTTACTATAGACCGGGCCATCATGATCCATAGCATCATGATTGGAGAAGAGGTGGAAGTTCATGAGATTATACCTCAAGAACTCTACAAGGTGGCTGACAAGTCCTCCACTATGGGAAGGTTAGCCTTTCCTCACCTCATTTGCCACCTATGCAATTCAGCTGGGATTGACATAGAGGGAGATATCCTCATTAAAGAGGACAAGCCCATCACTAAGAAAAAGATGGAGCAAGCAAGAGAGCCCATTCATGGAGCTCAAGAGGCGCATGAAGCTCATCACCATGAGATCCTGGAGATGCCTCAAATGCATTTTCTTCCACAAAACTATTGGGAGCAAATCAACACCTCCCTAGGAGAACTAAGCTCCAACATGGGACAATTAAGGGTGGAACATCAAGAGCACTCCATCATCCTTCTTGAAATTAGAGAAGATCAAAAAGCAATGAGGGAGGAGCAACATAGACAAGGAAGAGACATAGAAGAGCTCAAGGACATCATTGGTTCCTCAAAAAGGAAATGCCACCATCACTTAGGTGGATTCATTCCTTGTTCCTATTTCTTCTGTTTTTCGTTTTCTATGTTATGTGCTTATCTATGTTTGTGTCTTCATTACATGATCATTAGTAGTTAGTAACTATGTCTTAAAGTTATGAATGTCCTATGAATCCATCACCTCTCTTAAAT
>NC_029785.2:64378599-64384827 GCF_000816755.2 Arachis ipaensis
CTTAAATGAAAAATATTTTAATTCAAAAGAACAAGAAGTACATGAGTTTTGAATTTATCCTTGAACTAGTTTAATTATATTGATGTGGTGACAATGCTTCTTGTTTTCTGAATGTATGCTTGAACAGTTCATATGTCTTTTGAAATTGTTGTTTAAGAATGTTAAATATGTTGGCTCTTGAAAGAATGATGACTAGGAAACATGTTATTTGATAATCTGAAAAATCATAAAAATGATTCTTGAAGCAAGAAAAAGCAGCAAAGAACAATGCTTGCAGAAAAAAATAATAATAGGAAAAAAAATAGAAAGAAAAAGCAAGCAGAAAAAGCCAAAAGCTCTTAAAATCAAGAGGCAAGAGCAAAAAGCCAATAACCCTTAAAACAAAAAGGCAAGGGCAAATAAAAAGGATCCCAAGGCTTTGAGCATCAGTGGATAGGAGGGCCTAAAGGAATAAAATCCTGGTCTAAGCGGCTAAACCAAGCTGTCCCTAACCATGTGCTTGTGGCGTGAAGCTGTCAAGCGAAAATTTGAGACTAAGCGGTTAAAGTCAATTGTTTTTAGTAGGATCTAGTTACTTTTAGGGATTTTTTCATTAGTTTTTATGTTAAATTCACATTTCTGGACTTTACTATGAGTTTGTGTGTTTTTCTGTGATTTCAGGTATTTTCTGGCTGAAATTGAGGGACTTGAGCAAAAATCAGATTCAGAGGTTGAAGAAGGACTGCTGATGCTGTTGGATTCTGACCTCCCTGCACTCAAAGTGGATTTTCTGGAGCTACAGAACTCAAAATGGCGCGCTTCTAAATGCTTTGGAAAGTAGACATCTAGGGCTTTCCATCAATGTATAATAGTCCATACTTTGGCCAAGTTTAGACAACGTAAAAGGGCATTGAATGCCAGTTCTATGCTGCTGTCTGAAGTTAAACGCCAAAAACAAGTCACAAACCAGAGTTGAACGCCAGAAATATGTTACAACCTGGCGTTCAACTCCAGAAAGAGCCTCTATACATGTAACATTCAAGCTCAGCCCAAGCACACACCAAGTGGGCCCCGGAAGTGGATTTATGCATCAATTACTTACTTCTGTAAACCCTAGTAGCTAGTTTATTATAAATAGGACTTTTTACTATTGTATTAGACATCTTTTGATCATTTTTAGATCTCTAGACCTCCATGGGAGGCTGGCCACTCGGCCATGCTTACCCTCTATCACTTATGTATTTTCATACGGTAGAGTTTCTGCACTCCATAGATTAAGGTGTGGAGCTCTGCTGTTCCTCAAAGATTAATGCAAAGTACTACTGTTTTCTATTCCATTCAACTTATTCCGCTTCTAAAATATTCATTCGCACTTCAACCTGAATGTGATGAACGTGACAATCATCATCATTCCTTATGAACGCGTGCCTGACAACCACTTCCGTTCTACATTAGATTGAATGAGTATCTCTTAGATCTCTTAATCAGAATCTTCGTGGTATAAGCTAGATTGATGGCGGCATTCATGAGAGTCCAGAAAGTCTAAACCTTGTCCGTGGTATTCCGAGTAGGACTCTGGGATTGAATGACTGTGACGAACTCCAAACTCGTGAGTACTGGGCGTAGTGACAGACACAAAAGGATAGTAAATCCTATTCCAGTATGATCGAGAACCTCCAAGATGATTAGCCATGCAGTGACAGCGCATCGGACCATTTTCACAGAGAGGAATAGGATGCAACCAACGACAAGGGTGATGCCTCCAGACGATTAGCCGTGCTGTGACAGAGCATTTGGACCATTTTCCCGAAAGAGATCGAAAGTAGCCATTGGCACCGGTGACATCCTTACATAATGCCAGCCATAGAAAGGAGTAAGACTGATTGGATGAAGACAGCAGGAAAGCGGAGGTTCAGAGGAACGATTGCATCTCCATACGCTTATCTGAAATTCTCACCAATGATTTACATAAGTATTTCTATCCTTCTTTTATTACTACATTTCGAAAACTACAAAACTATTTTATATCCGCCTGACTGAGATTTACAAGGTGACCATAGCTTGCTTCATACCAACAATCTCCGTGGGATTCGACCTTACTCACGTAAGGTATTACTTGGACGACCCAGTGCACTTGCTGGTTAGTTATGTGAAGTTGTGAAGATATGTTTAGACCAAGGTTCTGTGCATCCATTTTTGGTTCCATTGCCAGGGAATCAATTTCAAATAATAATTCACAACCAGAGTAACAATTTCGCATACCAAAGGGTCATACTTACATTTACCCAAATTCATAAGATAAAGAATGAAAATAATTCTTGAAGTAGAAATCATTACATGAATTAAAATAGAAAAGTAACAGTATCAATCCATACAATAGACAGAGCTCCTAAACTTAACAGTGGAGGTTTAGTTGCTCATGGTTCAAAGAGAAAAACTAGGATTTTGAAAAACTGTAAATTGTGGAATGAGGAAGAAATGAACAAAATAGCCCGAAGGGCTAATTCTTTTCCCTTTTATATCTAATCTTAATTAATGTAAATTATATTTTCTAAAACTAAATAATATATTTTCCTATTTTTAATTAAAATAAAAGTTTTAATCAAATTTAATTAAAACGCTCATGCAATCCTTGATTTGACGTTGGGACCACTTGCTGATTGACGAACTGGCACCTAACTTGAAGGAGGCTGCACCTAACTTGAAGGGTGCAGTGTGGAATGGCATGGAGTACTTGAGTTGGCATCTAACTTGGGTTAGAGTGTGCCTAACTTGGAGTGGCCAGCATGGAGTGGGCACTTGGTCATGTCTTGCGCCTAACTTGAATGTGGAGGGCGCCTAACTTGAAGGAATCAAAACCAATTTGCACGTTTTGTTGTGTTTGGCGCCTAACTTGAGATTTCTCAAGTTAGGCGCAGCCTTGGCAGCCTCCTTTTCACGTATTGGACCTCTGTAGCTCGAGTTATTTAGGTTTGAGTGCAGAGAGGTCAGGGTTGACAGCATCATTCGCCTTCTTCTCTTTTTCTGCGGAAACTCCATCAAATCCAGCCAAATGCTACCTAAAATAAACAGAATTGCAAACGACTCAAAGCAGCATCCATAGTGGCTAAAAGATAATTAATTCTTGATTAAACTCAACAAATTGAATGCAAATTCACTAGGAAAAGATAGAAAAGATGCTCACGCATCAATGAGCAATTAGACCAAGGAATTGGCTGATTATCAAGATTTGGGAGATTGAATCACCAAGGAATTGGGGTTCAATCAATCATGATTGCCAAGAGGTCAATGAGTTGCATGATTGAAGATGAGATGATCTGAATTTTGATCCAAAGAGAGCGACATTTCCCAACTCCAATGAGTCCTCCCTACTCTTATATTCCCTATTCTTTATAGCTTTCTTTAATTTCTACTACCAACCCATTCCCCGTTTACAATTCAATCATTTATATTTCTACAATTCACTTTCATGTTCTTTATGATTCTATACTTTATTGCTTCCCTTTATTTTTAAGTCATTTACAATTCTATTATTTAGAATTATGCACTCAACAATTACTCTTGATTAGCTTGACTAAATCACCTAGTGACTAAAGTTGTTCATTCAATCAATCTCTGTGGGATTTGACCTCATTATTGTGAGTTATTACTTGACAATAATTTGGTATACTTGTCAAGAAGAATTTATTGTAGTGATGTAGTAAATTCTAGTCATCAGAAAGCGCGAGCCAATAGCTATGTTTATACATCTCTCAGATTGCTAATCCACGACTTTATTAGGGACTTCTCAAGATGCCAATTCAGCCAATTTTCGGGGAGATTAGGGTCTCCGTGGTATAGGCTAAAATCCAAAAAAGAAGCATTATATGATCCAGAAGATTCGACCTTGTCTGTGGCATTTTGAGTAGGATCGCCAGGAGAATGAACTGTTAGAGCTTCACCCTTTGTCAGATTAGATGACCACGGCCAATGGCATTCAATCTGTAGCAGAGGAGATCAATGACCACGGTCCATAGAGTTGATCACATACAGCCTGCCATAGAAGAAATCACTCACAAGAAGAGGAGACAGTAATACCAGAGTTAATTCAGAAAGGCAAAGCAACTCCAATCCTTAACCCTATTCCTATCATTGATACCCTTTTATTCATAAAGTATTAGCACCCTGTTATATTAATCCTAATACAACTCCATAATCCAACAACCTTCTTATCCACCTGACTAAGACCTGCAAGATAACCATAGCTTGCTTCAAACCACAATCCTCGTGGGATCGACCCTAATTCACTCAGGTATTACTTGGACAACCCAGTGCACTTGCTGGTACAACTGTACAAAAGTGTGGGGATTCATACACCAGAGTCTCCATCTGTTGCTAACATGGTTGGAATGGCCTGTTATTGAACCTGTTTTGGTTCGTTCCACCCTGATTGTTGTTGAAGCCTTGTTGAAGCTTCTGTTGATCTCTCCACCCAAAATTGGGGTGGTTCCTCCATCCCTGATTGAAAGTATTCGAATAGGGATTATTGTTGGAGTTTCTGGAGAAGTTTTCCATGTAGTTCACTTCCTCCATGGTGGTTCAAATGTTATCACCAGCGTCCAAATCATACGCTGTTTCTGGACAGTAAGCATCTGAGCTTTGCGTCCCAGTCAAATACTGATAGCTCATGTTGATCTGCTAGGACATAAGCTTGTTCTGAGCCAACATGGCGTCTAAGGTGTCAACCTCCGAGACACCTCTCTTCTGAGCTGCCCCATTGTTCACAGGGTTTCTCTCAGAAGTGTACATGTACTGGTTGTTGGCAACCATGTCAATAAGCTCCTGCACCTTTTCAGGCGTCTTCTTAAAGTGGAGGGATCTACCTGCAGAGTGGTCCAATGACATCTTGGACGCCTTAGATAGGCCATTATAGAATATGTCTAGCATGGTCCAACATGAAATCAAGTCAGGAGGACATCTCCTGATCAGTTGCTTGTATCTTTCTCAAGCTTCATAGAGGGATTCTCCCTCTTTCTATATAAAAGTTTGTACTTCCACCCTTAGCTTACTCAGCTTCTGAGGTGGAAAGAACTTGGTCAAGAATCCATTGACCACCTTCTCCCATGTATCTAAGCTTTTCTTAAGCTGAGAATCCAGCCATAGCCTTGCTATATCTCTTACAGCAAAGGAAAAGAGCATGAGCTTGTAGACCTCTGGATTTACTTCATTAGACTTTACAGTGTCACATATTTGTAGGAAGTCAGATATGAATTGGTTTGGATCTTCCTGTGGAAGTCCATGAAACTGGTAATTCTGTTGTACTAGAGTGACCAGTTGAGGCTTTAGCTCAAAGTTATTTACACCAATGGCAGGTATGGATATGCTACCCCCATAGAAGTCAGAATTGGGTGTAGTGTAAGATCCAAGGACCTTTCTTGTATCTCCCCCATTATCTAGGTTAGCTGCCATTGTTGTATCTTCAGCTTCTTGTTCTAGAACTCTTGTGAGATTCCTTACGGCTCTGCTAGCCTAAGCTTGTTGCAGACGCCTTCTTAAAGTCCTTTCAGGTTCAGGATCCGAATCAAAGAAAGATTCTTTATTCCTATCCCTACTCATAAACAAAAAGGACAAAACCGAGAAGAGAAGAAAAAAAGAGTCTCTATGTCAGAGTACAGAGGACTCCTAGTGAGAGTGATAGATGAAGAGAAAAGAAAAGAAAGATGTCTTTTAATTTAAAAAGAATTTTGAAAATAAAGAGATAAATAAGAAGAAGATTTTCGAAAAAGAAGATAGAGAAAGACGTTAGAAGAATTCAAAAAAGAGAAGCGAGAAAGACGAATTAGAAAGATATCAAACTTTTAAAATTAAAATAAAACAAACAAATAACTAACAAACAAGATTTGGAAATAAAATAAAATAAAAGTTTTGATTTTGAATTTTTTTGAAATTTAGAAAGAAAAAGTCGAATCAAAGATTTTAAAATTTAAATTTAGAAAGAAAAAGTCAAACAAGATAAGATAAGATTTTAAAATTTAAGATAGAAGATTTGATTTTGAAAAATTTTGAATTTTAAAAAGAGAAAGTCAAATAAAGATTTTGAAATTCAAATTTTAAAGAGAGAAAAGATAATCAAATACTAAACTTTTAAAATTTGAACTAAAAAAAGAAAGATAAGATAACAAGATTTTGAAATTAAAGAAAAAGATAAGATAAAGATTCATTTGAAAAGACAAAAGATAAACAAGAAAATTAAAAAAGAATAAAAAAAAA